>NC_039264.1:23176479-23353262 GCF_003368295.1 Carassius auratus | reverse complement strand
TTGTTCCAGGGTCAACAACGATGTTGTCCCAGGAACATGTCTCACTTGGTTAAAATCAGGTTAGGCATATATCAACAAGACCAGATGAAACTTCTAAATAATCTAAGCTAACAGAGTGTGTTTTAAAAATGTAAAAGATTGGATGACCAATAATTTTCTCCTATTAAATTCGGATAAAAAGAGATATTACTTATTGGACCAAAAACAGTACACCTGTTTTGTTCCTAAATGAATCTATGTTTTTAACAAACCAGCTGAGTGAATCATTCAACGATTAATTCATTAACATAGTCACTTGTTTGTTTATGAATGAATCAGTGTTTAGATTGAATCTGTTTAGTCAGTGATTTCACGAGTTCACATCTACGTATATTAATTCAAATTCAAATTCAGTAAGGTTATGCGTATTTGGCGTGCTGTCCGGGTGGAGGGCTCCGAGCTCGGGATGTGGCCGAACCCAGAGTACTCCTCCCGGTTGTGTTAAGAGTAGATGGATCTATAGTGAGGAGAATGGGGTGGAGGAGGGATGCTGAAAACTGTCAATGAACAGAGAGGTAGGTTCTGCTGTTATTTATGCCTTGTCATGAGTTGATTACTGATTGGTCTCTACTTGTGTTAATCAGATTAATGAACTGCGACTGCTTCTCCCGAACTTTGTTCTAAAACTACATTTAGTGAACTCACTCATGAAAACCGATTTGTATAACGAGAGGATATATTTACAATATACCACAGTTTTTATGCCAGTCGTATCATTTTATTTTGTTGTATTTATCCGTAACACCTTAAAGCCTGGTCCGTGAAAATATTGTCTGATATTAAACCGTTCCTTGGCGCTAAAAGGGTTGGGGACCGCTGTTCTATGGCACCTTTGATATAAAAGTGATCTATCTATCTATCTATCTATATATTAGAATTATATATATAGGAGTACTTTCATAACTATATAAGTAATAAAAAAAGAGGTTTTAAAAATGTCACTAATGCCTGTCACAAAATATTCATATTAATATCTAAATATTAATTAAATAATATCTGGTTTAATACATTAATAAAATAATGCAATATTCAAATAAATGTTTCATTTAGAATTTTTTTATAATATATAAATTAGATTTTAATTTATAATGTAATGTATAATATATTTACATATTTGATCTTAGTCCATTTCTACGTAAATATGTACATGGCATATTCCCCAAAATATGAATAAAATCTTTCCATTATGCTAAAGTAAATGAGAAAGTGAAGGAATCCAGTGAAGTTAGATGCCGCAAAAGAGCGGAAAGACTTCAGCCATAGTGGGTCTTTTGTTTCTATTACTGTTCCCTCCTCCTTCCTGTTTTTCAGAGAAACTCTCTGACAAGCCTAATTAACTGTTATTACTAATCATACCCTCTCGTTATAGGTGGTGGCTGTCTGTTACGCCAGTCAGCCTGAGAGGCGGAGGCCAGGAAGCTAATACAGACGCGGTGGTTGTGCTGCTAATAAGTTAAATCATAGAGAAATTACATGCTAATATGTTGCCACTCAAAACAAGGCAAGTTTAGCAGTAAAATAGATTAACTGGAAAACAACATAGGCTGCTCCCCTCAAAATGTCTGCTAACAAAATGCCATAAAACAACGAGAACTGGCCAAACTGAAATATGTCTGTCAGCCAGCGTGTGAGAAACAAACCTGAGGAAAAACAAACCTGTAGAGGTTGAAGAACAACCAATTCACATTAGCATTCAGGACGGCTATTGACAAAGACACGCAAAGCTGTAATTTAAAATCGTTTGCCATTTTCGAAAGTGACGACAGCCTCGAAAACAGCCCGAGATGGGTGAAGCGGTGAATGGGATCAGTGGGCAAAAACCCCAAGCCCCCTGAGGGGCAATTAGACGGGCCTTGAAGCAACAGTGGGTGGCGAGAGTCTTACTCCACAGATGGTACAAGTCAGCTGCTCTTGGCCCTCATGGACACAGTGGTATGCAAGCATGCAAACTCAAACAAATGAAGGTTATGTTCTTCACATTTCGCCCAGCGTTTACCGCCACATACGCACGGACGCATGACCACACACATCTTATGAAGTCATGCTTGGCCAACGCATACGGACACAAGTTCTCTTGTCTCTGAAACACAAAGCCTGCCTATGCATGTCCGGGAACAACAGGACGGCCAAAACGGAGTCCTTCAGTCAGTAGTGAGCCATGGACTCAAAGTACATTAAAAACATACCTAATGGTAGAAACATGAACAAATGTGTGGAAAATGGGCGTAAGACTTATTCCCACGCTTACTCAAGTCCCTGTACAACCTTCTGCATTTACAGTGCAATAAATCCTGCGACGACACATACTGTAAAGAGTATGAGGTGTAGAGCATAGGAATTTGCATTATCAGCCTTTAACAGAAACTACATTTTGTATGCATATTCAAACAATTTTTTTTTTTATTATTATTTATTTATTTATCAATATGCATTTATAGCGCACTTTAACCAAAGTGAAGCACAGTTGAAACCTTGCGAAGTTGACCTTGGAGGTGTTTTGACAAACGTTTTCGGTAACACTTCAGAATACTTATTCACTTTGAACCATTACTTTCAATATTAATAGTTAGTAAGATAACATCAACTACCTTCCTAAATTATTTATGTTATTAGTTACTTATTTTGGTTGTCTTTTTTACATACTAAAATGATTTGCCATGACACTTTCTATAAGACAAAACAAAAATAAAATTTAATAAAAATAAATGCAAAATAAAATGTATTTTAATAACGACATACAAAAAATTATTATTCTTTTTTTTTTACTTATTTAAAGGAATTATAATGTCTCCTGAAAAAAAATAAAATAAAAAAATAAATAAAAATAAATTCACTCTTTTCACCAAAAGTATAAAATAAGTATAAATTGTATGGACTACTTTTACAATACATTTCTTCTTTTTTTTTAAGCTGTGCAGCTTCTGGTCCCCATTCACATTCATTGAATGGAAAAGAGGAGCTCAGACATGATGCTAAACAGATCTTTTTCTGACATGTATACAGAAGAAAGTGAATTCTGGAGAACTATTCTTTTAACCAAGTTTGCAGTGTCCTTAAAAAGAAGCTCACACACATAGAGAGGAAAACATATTTTGCTTATTCACCTGACAGTGTGAGCATTATTATAGACTACAGTTATATTTCTTAAAAATAACTATGTGGAGTGATTATATAAGCATTGGAATAGTGAGTGTGTGTGGCAAAAATCCTTTCAAGGCCAAAAATTGGAGGCTGGATTTACGACGTGCCACTAGAGGGATTAACTAGCTGTCGCTCATGTTTATTTATTCAAATGTTTGTTTGGTTCAAGGCTTTTTTATTTTTTTTTCGCAAATGTGCCGTGTGATAGATTTAAAGCGTGTGAAGACTGTACGGATTTCAACATCTCCACTCCGCTGGGACGCAGCCGAGGAACGCTGAACGTTTTTGACTTTGTTTCAGATTACGCAGACTGAATGATTCACTTCAGGGCCTTGTCTTGTCACCGAGTGAGCAACTGGGCTGCAGATTGGCTCTCCGGGGGGTGCCGGCGTGTTTCGAATTATTGCATGTGCGTGGGGAGGATTTTATTTGTCTATCAGGTGGTATTGGGGGTGAACCCTTAAATCTGACAAATTGCTGAAAATTGCAGACATGCATTTATTCCTGTTTAGACGCACTTGGCACATCTGGTTGTGATCTCGGCTCCTCTGGAGAAGCCCCCCTTTAACCCCACCTTCCTCCACAGCTCATTGCCATACTCCCCCCACCCCACCCCCCTACCCCCGAGAGAAGAAAGAAGATGCACTCCGTTTTCCCACCATTTTGAGGTGGGGGGTTCGCGCCTCGTCGATGTGATGTTTGCAGATGTTCCACATTGAGCATTCCTCTACGTTCTTCTCAGCTTGCAAGCAGTGGGTTTTAATTGAGAACTCGAGAGATGAATGAAGCACCGTGACACTGCTGCACATTTCAAAGGCTCTCCGAATCTGGCAGCTGTAAACGAAGCAGATAAAAAGATAAATGTTCTTGCGCGGAGCCCATACACAAATGATTAGTTGCCTACTTCAAAAGCGCCACAGGGGGGCTCCGAATGCATTGCATGGCCCATTGCGTATTAGGCTTTACCGAATGTGCTAGTTTACTTAATTTTCTGCACTCCTACAGCTCATATACTGTAGCTTTTAAGAGAGAACTTCCCTTATGCATAGATAATGACTTTTTAAGTGCAGTTCGAATTAAACAAAGAGGCTTAATAGTGGTTTCATAGGGTTTCTCTAAAGTTTCCATAGAGACAGTTTAAGTTTAATAGACTGTTCTTCCAAGTAACTGAAAAACCACCAAGCCACTGCAACTTATCTGGTGGTACTTATACTACTTGTTGATAAATGATTACAATTCATTAATATGGATTTAATCTAAAAATAATAAACCATTAATAAAAAACCTACCTCAGCCTGAGAGGCTCTTCTCGCTTCACATTGTTTAGCTAAATCTTTCGTACATAGCTGCTGAGTTCCTGAGCGTTTCCTGCCCTGGAACCAGCTGACCCCCTAACAGACCCCACCAACAACCCCCTCCTGACTGACTGAGCCGGTTTGAAAAAAAAAAACATGATGTCACCACTGCTCTGTTTTCCCTAATTTTTGCACTTCCATTGTTTTTAAATATTAACAGGTGCGGCGGGGTCCATTTTCCCAGCCGTCCTGAAACCTATCACATCTGCTTCAGTTTGGACTGTCCCTTTGTGTTTTTGTTAACATGCATTTGCGTTTCTTCTACACAAAGTTTGAGACATCAACTAGACATTAATGCCTTTGGCCCTTGCTTTGTTGCCCAAGCATTTAGATCAGATTTTCTTTTTTTTCCCTTTTTTTTTTTGAGGGGGGGGGGGGGGGATGTTATATGGTTTTCTGTAGAATAAAGCAGATTAGCCATTAGATATCTCTCAACATTGCATTTCAATGAAGTTTCTGGATGGATGGATGGATGGATGGATGGATAGAGCACCATTTTAATGGATAGATAGCACCGTTTTGATCACTTTCCATTTAATAAGAGGCCATATCTATGGAAGCCATAATGAAATGATCATACTGTTGCAAAATCCAACTGATAAACTTTGGAAATCATGCTGGGGGGCGTGAATCGTTCTGCTTTAATAAACTTAAAAGCGCAGAATTCAACAAGCACCAAAAAGACATGAAGCCAAAACTGCTGGACGGGCCTCATGGGGGGGTTTTACAAGCCAGAAGAGACATATAAGGCATTAACTTGAATTGTTATGAACGCTTTGCTCTGCAGCTGTGCCCTAGCCTTACACAAAGCAGAATGAACATGATACAAGTTTCCAGTCACATCGTGGGATGGAGCGCATGGGTATAACAATAGCAATTCTGTTCTCCGAAAAAGCCGTGCCCACTCCCACCCTGTCCCTCAAGGTCCACCCTACACCTGCTGTATGCAGTGAGGGCGAGGAACAGCTGGGGGCACGTTGGGTGTGCATGTGTACGAATGCATATGTTTGTGCTGATGTATGTGCATGTGTTACGCTTTACGTGAACGCTTTTCCGTTATTGCGCGTAGACATGCCCGCGCGGAGACTGTCATGAAGCGCCTGCTGTCGCCACAGAGGCTTTGGTCGGGTGGATTCTTCTCATACAGAGCGATATGGAAAAAATGTGTAGCGAGTGAGAGATTACGTGGCTCCTAGAAGCTTCTCCATACAATAGAATCTCAAATTTAATGGTGCCACTACGCAGCAGTAAAGGCCCCTTTGGTCTGTAGAAATGTAATGCATTTTTGCTATAAAATGCGTCAAAGTTGGTCACTGGATTCATCGATGGATAAGAGAGCTTGAGTCTGTTTTTGTGCACAGGAACGTGCATGAGACCAAGGATTACTTGTTGAAATAGCAATGGATCAACTCAAAGAGCTCAAAGACAACACTGGCATGATTTGTAATCACTGCCATTCGAACGAATGGCCTGAGCAGCTGTCTGTTTGAACAGCTGCTCGTGCAAATATATATAATAAAAGAATCTGGACAAAGTTAAAACCTTTTAAAAGTTCTGCAAAGGTAAAAATAGTGATGCAGTTTTACTACAAACTACACGTTTATAGTGACACATATATATAAACTTTGATTAATCAGATCTTTTTTAGCAATGTTTACTTTTGAGAAATAAGTAGAAAAAAAATAATAGTTCAATGAGTAATCTTAAACAAAACTTTAATAGACCCCAAAATGTATTTGGACACTTTTAACAAGGGTTACAAATGTGTTAATGTCTTTCCTATATAACAAAACATCAAGACAATCATTATTATCTTTTTTTTTTTAAAGAAAATCGGTTATAATAGCTTTTCTTACTACTTTACATTGAAATGAAATGAACCGACACTGAACTAAACAATTCTGTCTATTGTCTTTGCAACATTAACATTGTTATTTTCCTGTTTATTTCCGTGAAAACAGTATGACAAAATCTGTACTGTATAAACTGTTATATAATATATAAAAAATAAACTAATACAACCAAATATTGCATCAAAAAGCATTTGGAATCTTTCAGGTTGTCAAACATTAGCAGAACATGTTCATAATTAATGTGATGAACTACATCTGTGGTTACGCTCCATAAACTTTAGAGAAACTTTATAAAATTATACATTCAGTTCAGGGGGGAAAAAAAGTCATTATTCATTTGCAGATCCCTTTTGTGACTTAAATGTCCATATAGTTTTTGGAGCCACTATACATTTGCTGTAAGACCTCCGTGTGGATGACCATTGTAGAATATGGGACGCTGGCCAAACACGACATATGCTGTCAAATCCCTTGAATGTGTATAATTGTGTATATGTGTGTGTGCATGCTAGTGTGAACGGGATTTTTCCACTTTTTTTCCTACCCGCCCTTCTCCGATATGTAGGAATTAGCGAACATTGCTTAACTACACACCGGCCCTAATCAAAGTGCCGATTCTTTAAAAAGACAGCTGTTGTCATGTGCTTTAATTCACAGCTATCTCCCTTTGTCAAGCAAAGCTGGACACAGTTGTCTGGTAGAGACAGCTAGGGAACAGGGGTTAACAGACTTCTCTCAGTGAAATGGTCTTTCACACATCCATGCCACATGCCCATCAGTCACAAAAATCAGAGGTAAGTTCCATTTCATCTTTCTGCTGTTCGCTTTGGGACTATAGCAATGCCATTACTCATGTCATTTGATACTTACCGACCCTTAAAGTGAACTCTCGGTTGTTAAAAGTACTACAGTAAAAGCTGGTTTGCCTGGTTCTGTTTTGTGGTTTTAATTGCATTTCTCTATTAGGCAGTTTAGAGTTTAGAAAACAACACATTTTGAATGTACGTACTGTAGAAGAGTACAGTCAGTTTTGATTCATTGCAGAGGAATCAGAAAGATGCCAATATTTAGACACAATGGAGTTTCTTTAGCATCTGTTTTTTGGAGTTTATGCTACACTTATGAGATGTTCACTCAACTACAACTAACTTTGTCAATATTTGTCTGAAAAATATGTTAGAAATACGGCCTGCTGTTAATTCCTGTGATCTAAGAGCCAAAAATGTACTGATTTGTAGAACAGGACAAATTGCAACTGTTTACAGCCCAATGGCTGAGACAAATAAAAGTGAATAACTACTTAAATTTCAATCTGATTCTTATGATTAACTATTTACTATTTATATGCACCCAAAAAATATATTAGTAATTGGATTGATATATTGAAAATCCTTTATATAAACACCTTAATCTGAATTAAATTTCAATAGGATTGAAGAAATTAAGCATGTAAATGCCTTAACATGACTATTTCCTCAATCAGATTCAAAAACACTGCACAAAACAAGCAACTCTTTAGACATACTGTATTTTACAGCTTTGCTTTTAATTTGGTTAAACATCTACTCTTAAACTCTTCAATTTTGGTCGAAAATATTTGGAAAGGTTGATTCTCATGTAACCACAGGAGATTCGGAATATAGAGTTGTACCACTTTTTGAAGTCCGAAAGAAGAAAGGCATAACGTTTTTGAAAAGACATGGGAGAATTATTTTTTGGGTGAAATGCAAGTCTACAGTTTTAGGTAACAGAAGAGCGATCTGTCCATTTTCAAACTTTGTGAGTGGAGGAGGGACACAGCTGCCATCCAATGAGATGAAGCTGGTCAGGGTGTAAAAACTCTGGCACTTCAGACCACTGAAAAATCATTGGCAGAGAGCTAAATTCTCAAAAGATGAGTAATAAGCTCGGGGTGATGTGGGCTTTGTTGCACTCTATTGAACGTATTTTGTTCCCATGGCTTGAGCTCGGTCTGGCTGGACTTGGAGGTCTGGGAGCGCGAGTCACGTTTGATTCCACAGATTTATTTGCCAATCCCACAGCTGAGAGGTTTGAAATGAGAGCCTGAGCAGGTGTTGTTGTGGGAGGGAGAGAGAGCGAGAGAACTTTAGGAGATTTCATTGCTTCTCTCTCGCATTCTTCCATTCTCACATTAGTTACTGTGCTGCGTACTTCAGTAACCATGTTTGAAAACGACTACATGCACACTTTTTTGTGTGTAATTCCAGCTGCATCAAATTTTGGGACATTGTTTCTACTTTTAGCATTTTTTTTTCTTCAGTTCACATGAAAAAACGGTAAATTACAATAAATTACATAGACTCCACTATTACGTTAATCCGAATTTAATTTCAATGGGATTGAAAAATGTAAGCATGTGAATTTCCTCAGTCAGATTCAAAAATACTTTGCTCCAAACGAGGAACTCGTTGATATATTTGACAGCTTTCTTTTTAATTTGGTTAAACAGCTACTCTCAAACTCCTCAATTTTGGTAGAAAACATTTGAAAAGTTGATTGCAGGAAATTTGAGCTGTAGAAAATCCATGCATTCTACTTTTAGATACAATATAGTTCACCCAAAAATGTTGTTCCAAACCTGTATGACAATCTTTCTTCTTTGGAACATGCAAATATAGAGTGTTTTTCTTTTCTTTTATGGACATTTTCTTTAAATGGAGAGACCTTAAACTATACAATCAACAATTCTCCACAAATGGGAGGCATACCAGACCACACCTACAAGTAATTTCCTTGAACTTACACCAAATCTTATTTGAGTTAGAATAAACATCTTGAGTGGAGTCACCTTGAAATGTTTTACGCTGTATATGCTCCTGTTAATCGGAAGCCTAAAGTTCAACAACAGAGTCTCTTGAATTCACCTATTGTCAGGTACGGATGGCAACAGCTCAACGTTGATCCCACAGCTTGCCTTTGCTTAAGCTTAGCCTTTCTTAGAGAGGAGATCTTAGGCTTCTCATCATCCTGCATTTGTTTACTTCCACTATCTTTCTTCACCAAACTGAGAAGACCCCATGACCCTGAATCTAAGGTTACTTGTGTGTTTATCTTTTCAAAAAGGACTGAGCTTGACACTATGTCAACAGCATCTCTTGAGTAGAAGGAAACAGCTCTGAGGGGCAAAGAAGAAAAAAAAAGGATTTTGTGTTTGCAGACAAATTATCTGAAGGAAGCAGACAGTGCTAGCAACTAAAATGAGATGTAAATGCCTGCTATTTTCAGTCTGTCAAATCTATTAAGCCAATAATGACAAATCACAGGGGCACTTTCCAAATGCAACAACTTTTCCCAATGCAGTTAAATGCACTTCAAGTGCAATTATTACATATTAATACCTAACAGCTCTCAGGGAGAAAGCAATCCTCTTAGGACCTACAAAGACCTTCTCTTTCTGTACCCCCTAGAGTTCAGTTGGGCATCAATCAAGGCAGTTAAGTGGGATCCTTGAGCAGAGATGGTATCAGTGGCAGCCTCTTACAGGCACACACTTCTGTCCCTGTTATCTATGGTAATTGCTCTGAGTCTCTGTCACCAGTGAAGCAAAACCCTCATCTCTGTCTCAGATGCGCTACTAAGAAAAGTTTGACTTTAGCTCTGTAGTGTGGGTAAACACATTTTAGGCCCTCATTTCTACTCTTTACTCAACTTCTGGGGATGGCTAGACCGGGGCTTCTCAACCGGTGGTTCACTGACCTTTCTGGTCAAAAAAAAAAAAAAAAAAAAAAACATTCTAAATATAAAATGCAATAGATTGTATTATTAATATTTTAAGGAGGGGTTTCGAAGGCTTCAAGTCCAACCAAACCATTTAATAGATTTTAATATAATATATAACAACAAGATAAAACAATGTTCAATCAATTGTATTATATTTTTTATACAATATGTTATTAGTTCAGTCGAATTATTGAATTTAAGAAATTTTGTTTACATAATATGTGTGTGCTGTGTATATTTATTACGTATATATAAATACACACACGTACAGTATATATTTTGAAAATATTTACAAGTATTTACTTAGTATATATATATATATATATATATATATATATATATTTAATTTATTTAACAAATTCTTAATCAATACATGCATGTGTGTGTATTTATTTAAACGAAATAAATATACACAGTACACACACATATATTATGTAAACAATATATATGTATACAATTTATTTTGGATGCGATTAATCATGAATAATCATTTAACAGCACTAAATATTATGTATTATATATTGTTATTAAAGTACTTGATGCCTGGGTCAGACTGTAAAGAAGCAAAAGCAGTGATAATTTTATACTATTAATATTTTTATTAATTTATAATTTATATAATTTATAATAATTTTTTCTTTTTTAATGTTTTCTTTTTTTTGTTCAACTTTTTTTATTTTCGTTAGCTGCCAAGGCAACATTTAAAATTTTTGTTAAGTTTAAGATTTTTCATCTAATATATATATTTTATATTTATTTAAATTAGTGAAAAAAAAATTGTTACTGATAACAGCACTGGTTGGACACCACTGGGCAAGACCTGTCAGTGGCCCAATATTTCAGTGCCCTCCATACCGAAATGTGATGGGCCTAATAAGAAAAACAAGCAGCGCGGTGTGGAGCCGCTCCCACAGAGTGAGCACCTTAATCAAGACCATATGGAGCTGCCCAGACATACAGTCAGTGGAAACCCAATTCCTCTTCCTCTTTTTCTTCCCTCTCCTACTCTCTTTCAGTCACTTCTCTGCGTCTCTGTCTCTCACTCTTGTGTCCACCTCTGAATTTATAGCGTAAATCTTCAGCCGATTGTTTTCTGAAAGCTGAAGCTTGATAAAAACTTTCTAACTTTTTAGTTTGTCAGTTCATTCCCCCGAAGAGTGTAAACATTCTGTGGTGTTATAAAAACATAGTTTGAAGATCCCGACCAGCCTGACAACAGCAACAGCAGCTCAACAAATGGCCTGGGCTTTGAGGTGTCGCCAAGCTGTTTGTTCAACCAATGACAGATGAGGGGAGTCGTCAGGAAACCTGCTCGAAAACAGTCATTATTTCCACTATTCAGGTCAAGTTTTTTGGTCTCTTACTTGGTGTAATGGTTCATATCATTCCATTTCACTTCTTTTTCTTAACTTGCGTGGTGTTAAGGAGTTCTGTAGGAGTAGGAGTTCTGGACTTTTAGCAAATGACCTTCTTCTCTTCCCAATACTTCGTCTCACTCTCTGTCAAAAAATGTAGTCTCTTTATTTCTCTGGTTTCTCAAATGGAGACTCTCCGTCCCCTCTCACTGGCCTGGCATTCAGTCCTGCCATGAAGCGGATGGCTAATTTTACCAGACTGACCTCATTCCACTATTGTATAAGAACAAGTGAGTCAGTGTCAGAAGAAATGTACTGGCTTATCCCTTCATTTCCGTTCCTTTCTCTTCTCTTTCTCACTTTTCTTTCTGTCTTTCTCTTCATTTTTATTTTTTTTTACCTGATTCATCTCTGTAACTGACTCGCTCCCTTCTTGTTTCGACCAGAGGAATATGTATATTCGCTGGGTCATGCAATGTAATATCCTCACAAACGTGGGGGAAAGAAAGAATCCTTTCTCTGCCCATCAGCCTTGTCAAGTCGTCTACTGGCATGAGCTGCTTGTAAGGGGCTCACTGATCCATCCACCTGAGTCAATGAGGTATTTGCTTCAGTGGCCAGATTCTGAATGATGCCTCTGTAGTATCAATACCACTATTGACTTGAAATAAGAATGACTTTATGGGGGCAGCCAGCTCTCCAGTAGTAATATTTAGGTAATTACTATTACCATTGACTATATTAATAGCTACACATATTGTTGTGAGGGATAATTAAGTGTAATTTTAAATCAAACTTCAAGTGATCAACCAATGTGTGATGCCACAAGGACACAATGTGACCATTAATGTGTACTTTTTGTGTTTGCTCCAAGGCTACAGTCTCAATGGATCCCCAAAATCCTTTCAAACGGTAAGCAATATATTGTTCACAATGTGACCTTGCATCTCAAAGCATCAACTGCAAACATGATCAAACCATAAACCAGCTCAAAGTAGCTCAGCAAACCATGATATTAGACTGGAGGATGTAGGATTAGCATGCTGAAGCCCATCATAATATTGAACCCTCCAGGCTAGGCTGAGCTATTTTCATTTCTTTAGCTTTGCTCTGCTTATTACATAGATTAGAATAAGCTTTGACGAACTTCAGCTGCCCAAAGCTTGGCAACTGATGGATGACAGTTTGTTTGTTTCGGCACATTTAATTTATCACTTAGGCTAATTTATCTTATATAAATATATATATATATATATATATATATATATATATATATATATATATATATATATATATATATATATATATATATAACAATTAAAAAGTAGTTTATGCAAAAAAACGTTAAAGCAAACATGCCAACAATTAACAATAGCTGAACAAAACGACATTCATGCAACCTAAAAACGTTATTTTCTGTAGACAGAATCGTTCATTCTTTATGTGCATAATTTTGCACTGCATAACTTTTATAAAGACGTGACTGAGCACTGGTCAGCTCTCACAGAAAGGGCTGGCGAACAGAAGCTCCTCCCATGCGATGCTTTTCAGCACTTTTCCTTTGAATGTCAGTGGCTGGGAAGGGAATGAAAAAGTTGTGATTTCTCGCAGCCTCCACGCCGATGAGCAGCAGTTGGAGAACTGCAATCAAACTGAATGGATTGGCATGGGGAGAAGCGGCACTCTCAACCTGGCTAAGCGGCAGCTTTGGGACTGGATTTGTCTTTTAGTGGTTTCTATGTGCCTGTTTCTCCGACCAGGTAAACAGTTTTGCTCGTATTAATCGCTCTAATGTGCATGCATCCCAGAGCGAGAACTAATGGTAAAAAAAAAAAGAAAAGAAAAAAACCTTTACACTATCGTTTGAAGATAAGTTGTTCAATCAAAATATCTAAACCGTATTTTTTAAACTTTAAACGGGCTACTTAATGCAATTGCACAATAGCTTATATTAATGTAGCCTACTTTTCACTTTTACTGATACCAATTTAGTTCCTCTGTAGGCCAGAGTTGTGCTGCTAACTCGCTAGCAAATCAGCACCGTGTTTGCGAAAAGATTTAAACCCACCATACTTCATTAAAAGTTTGCAGCTATAACCAAATGTTATAACGTATTTCCCTTCTGAAATGTTGTTTGAAGTGAATCCTCACTGTTTACAGCTCTTTAAGCGTATTGTTTAGTTTAGTCTGGTATTTTATTAGTTTATGGCAAAACTTTCGCTAACCTGGCTAGCTTCTCGCCGTGTCGCCGTCTGAAGTTATTTACTTCGAAAGACCGTGACTGTGTTGAAGAAGAAAGTATGCCTTATAGAGTAATAAATAGTCATTTGTAACAGCAGCGATCAAATATGGGTTATTTAAACTTTGCGTAAATTGCGTGTTTTGGCCATCTAACGTTACGCCTCTATGAAAAGCACGCGCATGATGTTTGTTGTTGTTGTTGTTGTTGTGTGTGTAGCTAGACAAAGTTTTGGATGTTAGCGAATGTGAACTAGATGTTAAAATCGTTTAAGTAACGTTCCAGTTATAAAATTAACTAAAAACGTTACTTTGCTGCATGCTCTGAGTACGATTGAAAAATGTTTTTGTTGTTGTTGTTGTTGTGTTTTCCCTCCTACAGAATGATAACGTTTTCTTTGATGTTAACTAAATCCTTAGCTATAACAATATGAATAGTAACTGTTTCAATGTAGTAATTAATATTTAACTGTAGCCATATATATATGTATAGTTATAGTTATAATATTATATAGTTAAATAATATTACATAACTAGACAACTTTGAATATAAATTCATTTTAAACTCAGTTTAGGAATTGTTTATAATTCTGCATGATATCCCACAAATTCACTAAATATGCATGCAGTGTGAAAAAAAAAGCAAATTCAAATACTCCAGCTTATCAGAACTATTAATGTTTTCATAACATATCAGTAAAACACATACTGACAGACCATTATTTAACCATGTTTTTATGGTCACCTTACACCACTGCTCTGTCTTCTAGGCCTAGTCAAAAACTGTATCATCACAGAGATATTGCATTCATTTCCACAGAGTTGTAAATTATGCATACCGATTACTCTGGAACAGTTTATGTAAAATAGAATATGTTATTTTTAAAGTATGCTACATATGAATCCCATACTATTAACATGAACACTGCTGCTTCCTTGCTAATGTGCAATATTTTTAGTAATTACCCATACACTATTCTAAGGTCATGGAAATTCATTGGCTATTATTTGTGGAGACCCTGTAGAATACAATTACTACATCATAGCAGTGGGAGTTTTTCATAGTTTTTCAAATGCTAGCCAAATTCCATCCCATTTGTTATTGTTGCAGTCGAAAGTCATCATAGCAAATGAAGCAGTAACTATTTTCACACTTTTGTTAGACCATAACCGTAAAACACTAAGAGGATATCCAGACTGGGAATGTTTTCTTGGTTTGGATTAGCAATCAGCAGCTTGTAGTTATCTTTTCAGATGCCTTGCTGACTCGAGTGCAGCCAGTGAATGTGTCAAACAGCAGTTGTGTAGCGGTTAAACAGTCTATAGACTGATAGCCAGAAACCATCCAAGGCTAAGAGCTTTAATCATGAACGTCTCCATCACCAACCAACCATCAAATAGTGATTCTCTCCCAGTTGTAAATGCATCTCATTAATGCCTAATTCTTCTCGATTCTCACCAGTGTGCTGCCAGAAATGTCGAATTCAGCGCTGTAATGCGGAGTACGTGGCTTCGTTCTCGCCCTCCGGAGGCTTGCAGGAGGAGGTGCTTCCAGATGTGGACTACTGCATCGCTCTGAGGGCCTACTCGTTGTGTACGCGTCGCACAGCTCATGGCTGTCGAGGGGACTTGGTGTACCACTCCGCTGTATTCCGTATTAAAGAGCTCTTTGCACAGCACAACTGCTCCAGCGATGGCCCAACGTCGTCGGCCAAAGCACCCAGCACTTCCAAGCCACCAGTGGTGGACGTCTGCAACTATGAAAGCAGGGTGCTCGCCTCTGGCCCGGCGGCTCAGCAGAAGAAGTATGGACATTGTGGATTATTTGGCGATCCTCACCTGCGGACTTTTCGGGATGAGTTCCAGACATGCAGGGTTGAAGGAGCCTGGCCGCTCATCCACAACAGATACCTTTCGGTTCAAGTCACAAACGTGCCGGTGGTCGAAGGCTCTAGTGCTACAGCAACCAACAAGGTTAGTCGTGCAAATGGCTTTTTGTGAACTTCCCGGAGGTGTGACATGTTCCAAATTGTACTGGTCCCTTTAGTAAAGCAGAGGAACCACGATACTGGTGGTTTTATGGAATTGGGAAAAATGTCGTTTTGAAGCCTTGTCGTCAGTGCAAATGCTGGAAATGTGAAAAAGCAATCGTTTACTCCCCAACATTCAAACAAATTCAGATATTTCGACGAATCTTTCGGCTTTTTGTCCATACAGTCAGTCATTGGGGACTAAAACCAAGTCTTTTTTCCTATGCTTTACAGAAGAAAGAAAGTTGGTTTTGGACCCCATTAACTTTCATTTGTATGAACAAAATGTTGAATTTTTTTTAAAAAGTACTCCTATCATACGAAAGAGAGCCAAATAGGTAAGGCGACACAAGGATATGTTTGATTACATTTTCTTTGATACTATACAAACCTGTTTGGCGAAGTATATTAATTTATCATAATATAATATCAAAATAGATGACCAAATAAATGTAATTGAATCTTATGAGGATTTGGGGGGAAAATGGGCCATGTCTTATGTTCTCGCACTGTCCAAAGTAACCATTCAAACCAAAAGCTTGAGAGAGACAGACAGTCAGCCCAAACAATGATGTCATTAGGGGGACTTTCTCTCTCTCCTTCTCTCTCTCTCTCTCTCTCTCTCTCTTCTATTAAGGGACGTGGGTTTAGACTGTTGAGCCGTGGCAACAATGCAGGACCAGAAGACTATAATAGAATCCCCCAGCTGTTCCACAAAGAGTGGGGGAGACACAGAGAGGAATGGAATGGAAAATAAATTATTCAGACTCTGGTTACGGTCGGTTAGTTTCTGGAAGGTGAACAGACATGAAGTATGACTGTAACATGGGAATGACTATGTCTGTGAATTTTATTTTATTCTTTTCGAAAGAGGGAAGGAAAGTAATATAATACCAGAGAACATAAAACTTGTCATTTGAATAAACTTTCAGGGGACCGCCGACTTTAACATGAGAAGCGTTTATGAGAAAAAAATGTTTAAAGATCTTTAAGGACTTCTCATTAATTCATCCTTTGGCTTAAGAAGAGTTCATGATATGTCGTTGCATCAGTGCTATGTCTTTGGCTTTACATGTACTGGACATTCTTGGACTAATCATGTAGAACATGACCTCATTTTACTGACAGTTGATGGCTTACAGCTCCGTGACTTGATCAGAGTTTCATAAAAACTCTGTAGTTGGGTGTTCCATCAATAAGTCATTGAGTTTGGTTTAGATACTGGCAGATCCCAAGTTGTCCATTATTTATTTTTTCTGGTCCTCTACTGCCATCATGTGGTTAAATCATGATCTCTTATTCATTTTTTTTCTTCTCTAAAGCTGTTATTTTAATATGATCTATATACTGTTATAGTTTTTAGATACTTTGAATTTGCTGTTTTTATATTTACAGTGTTCATTTTCATTTGAAAATATTTTAGCAATTTTGCTATGTGCTTTTGTCATTTATCATTAGTTTGTGTTTAAAACAATGTCTTTGTTACACAGGTAACATACACTATATATATGTACTATTATAGTAACAATAAATTATGCATAATTACATACAAGTAACCCTTTGCCAAACCCTAATGCTAACCATATAGTAAGTGCATGTAGTTATTTAATATTACTCAGTACATAAATATATAATTACACTGTAGCAAAGACACCTTAAAATAGTGGTAACAAAATATTACTGTTTTATTTATTTCCATTAAGTAATTTTAAAATTACTTAAACTTTTTAAGTTTAATAAAAAACTTTTTTATTATTAATTAATATATATATATATATATATATATGTATGTATGTTACTAGTCTGTAAACTAAATCTATACATTATTTGGTTGCGCCAGTTGTTCGTAAGGCAGGACGTAGCCTGTAGTTTGTAAACTCTCTGTAAAGTAATTCATAGTCGCATCATTTGATGTTTACCCTAAATCATCCAATAGAATTCGTCAAATATGCAAGCAGAACTTGTTTAAATGCTATGAGTTTTATTTGATCTTTTATTCTAACTTCTTTTGCCTCACGTACGGTAAAAATATAAACAAGTTTCTGTTAAAAACCATATATTAATAATTAGTCTAAATAAGCTATTTTTATATGTAAATAACATTCATAAACTTTTATTTAAATGAATAAGGAAAAATAAATACTGAAAGAAAGAAAAAAAAAACCATGAGAAATGCCATTTATTTATTCTCTCATATGATCTGACATGCGCAACACGGACCGGGAGGCAGTGTTGCCAAGTCTTCGGATTTCCTGTGGAATTGGGCTACTTTAACACTGTTGACTCCGTTGTTTTTCAGGTCCGCGGGTTGAATCGATAACAATAAAGCAATATTTAGCCTCTGAGATGTTAATTTTATCCGGGAGCTTTGCAAAAAAAAAAAAAAAAAAGTATTTTACCCCCCTGAAATGCAATTTTTTTTAACGAAGGAAACCCTTCAAAACTCGATTGGGCCAGGTTTTGGGCTAGTTTTCCAGCAGCAATGGGCATTAAAAACAAAAAACAAAGAAAAACCTGGCAACTTTTTTCTGGTTGTCGGGTTAAAGAAGAACATATTGATGCAGTTCACTCAGTCTGCTTCCGTAAATATTTACTTTTTACGTAGAGTTCCACTTCAGCTAAGTGTAATGGTGCAACTAAAAATATTTTGTAGTGCGCAAGTTGTAACTCCGTGCCCATTTACATCAAAACTAGGCTAAGTTTTAACTTGCGTAAAGCTGGTGCAACCGGCCCCTGGTGGTTAAGACATTTTTCAACATAGTTTTCAAAGCAAAAATCAGGCTGCACAAAAACACAATGTTGAAACAATCCTCTAGTCAATTGAAAGCAATTTCATGTATTGATTTTCAGTGTGAGCTATTACTCACCGTTTCCCGTTTGATCTTCCCTGTAGATAACCGTCATCTTCAAGTCCTTCCATGACTGCACCGAGCAGAAGGTGTACCAGGCCACCACCGAGGACCTGCCGTCGGCGTTCCAGGACGGCACGCGCAGCGGCGGGAAAGCAGAGAGCCTGTGGATCGCGGAGGGTAGTGGAGGTCTGGGTATACGGCAAGTGAAGATCCACGCTCGCTATCTCGGCACGTCCATCATCGTGCGGCAGGTCGGCCGCTACCTGACTTTCGCCATCCGCATGCCCGAGGACTTAGCGGAGGAGAACGGCGGCCTGCAGCTGTGTCTGCACGGCTGTCCGCGCAATGAGGTCATCAAAGCCCACGTGCTCAACCGGCAGCAGAGCATGCGCCCGCCGCGGCTTATTGGCGGCTTGTACGGGGAGGACGGCGGCGGCGAGCCGCAGCCAGGCCTCTCGGCACACGTGGACATGTTAGAACGTGCGACCACAAAGTGTCGCGAGATGCTGCAGGTGGAGGACGTTTATTTCCAGTCGTGCGTGTTCGATCTTCTCACGACAGGAGATCCCGAGTTCTCCATGGCTGCGTATGGTGCCCTAGAGGACCTGAAGGCACTTCCGCCAAGCACTCTGAAACAGAGCTCACCCAGGACTCCACACTTGTATGGTAGAGGAACAATAGTTACACCTTCTGTTTTCACAGCTCTGGTTCTCATGCTGCTGTTGAACTGAAGGAACTGGTCTAGACGCCAGCTTGAGGATGGATACCCACCAGCCATGACACTGACACACTCCTGGAAAAACAATCAAACTAACTTCGAACTGTCTACGAGCGAGAGACTCATCCCAGTTAAACATGCAGAGTTTTACTCTTCAAACGGATAATGGCAGAACACTCCAGGCTCTCCGAATGTGAAATCGACAATCGCTCGAAATCTGGAAAAGACGAAGGCAGCTCATCTGCATATCTTTCTAGGCTACCACCGATCAAAGAATGGAAACTCTTCTACAGACGTGACGTTACTGGATGAAACTATTATAAAAGACACACATAGGATGTCCTCGCATCTTCCTGATTCACACAAGTTTAGGTGCACTTCAGACTTTCTACTATAAGAACATTATGTTATCTACACGGGATCCAACAGCTACATGAAATGCTACCTATCCATATGTTTTTGGGTCTGGGTCCATACAACCACACATTAAGCTACAGTCATGGTAGGACAAGACTTCTTCAAGCTGCTCTGCTTATTAAGGAGAAAACAAAATCAAATTCTTTATATAATAATATATTGAAAGAGTGTATATATGTGTTTTATATGTGTACATTCACTTGTGTATAGATGCTAATGTTTAAAATGTGTTTTGAAGCAGCTTTGTCTAGTTAATTTTTTTTTCTTAGTTTTATAAAACAACTAATACTTGCTGTATTGTGTAATCTGTTGTTTTCCATATTAAAAAGAAAAGAGTTGTGACTATCGAGTCTTTTTTTCCTTGACTTATGACGCTTTCTACTCCATAGAGGGTGCTATAGAGTTACAAGTTTGAATAACTCTACTTTAAACACTCTTCCTTACATCAGCAATAAAGTGTTGCAGAAACTTCTTGGTAAAACCAGAATGTCTTTTTAGCTGCAGTTATGTAAGCGATAATGTACAGTCGGCCATTTGTTATAGCAAAATATACCTGACAAGGTGATTAGTGCTTTACTTATTACATGGCTCCTTGCCAAGTAAATAAATAACTTGCCATAGAAAATACTAAAATTCAACCCTTGTTATATGGAAGAAAAAGCAGCAAACTAATGCTTGAGACTTTACACTAGCATAGAAAATTGTAAAAAATAAAAAAAGATTGTTTTTGATGGTTATCAGCATAGACATATATAGGTATATATATGATGTCTATGGTTATCAGACTGTTGATTGGCTCGATTGACCAATCAGAATCAAGAAATTAATTAATTGACGCATTGCAAAAAGTGCCAACCAATCAGAATCAAGATTTCAACAATTCAGAAGTTTAAGTATAAATAGTAAACTTTAACGTTTGTGTCCATTATCAGTTTTTTTCGTCTTTTTTTTTTTTTTTTTTTTTTTTTTTTTTACAATTTACGATAAACTGAACACAAAATCAAGGACCGGTATGAAAGATGTTTACCCTTCTTTCGTTTCCAGCAATGCCGTTTGTGCGCCCATTGCTTCTTCCTGTCTCCGTGATGTTAAAGACTCTTAAAGCCTCGGGTGGACGCTGGTATGAAATGAAGGGGTCACGTGACATAGATTAAAACGTCGTCAGTTTAACCACATTCATCATGCTAAACTAAGCATTTCGCGACGCTGCCCTTCTCTTGTACTTTGCGGCTCTCGGCACTCCATCACTCTCAAGTTTTAACTGCGTCCGATGTGAGGAGAAGAAAAGAGGCAAGTTCTTCATGCTAAGAACCGTCAGAAATCATCTGGTATGTGTAGCGCAGGCCTGTAGTTAACCTGCTGACAGCTAGATGCTTCTGTTTCTCCAGTACAGCGCCTGGTTTTGTTGTTTTTATATCGCATTTTATGCCTTTTGTCTAACTACCGTCTTCCCGCGTTCCAGTCATTTAGTTATGCTCTTTATTCTAGATATGGTGATGAGGTAAACGTATATTAAAAAGGACAATGTACTTTGTTCTTTGCTCACTTTGATCTAATAAACAAGGGCAATTATTGGGCTAATGAATCGAAATAAGCCCCTAGAGTGATTAATATTCACTGTGGAAAAATTAATTTGACATTTATAGGATATTTGGCAAGATAAATAGACAGCACAGGACATGTCCGCATGTTGATTGATAAATGGATAGATGGATGGCTCTCTTTAAACAAATGCCTTTTTAATTAATTAATCAATTAGAAACCATAACCGCAAGCCTTTACAGTTTTACTGGATACATTAAAGCTGTAAGTGACTTTTATTTGGCATACCTCGCATAAAATGCTGCTACTTCATGACGGATATTGCTGAAGAAGGTGTCAGAGAAATAAAATGCTTTGCAAACAGCCAATGAGAATTTGATCGACCCACTTAGGCCAGCCAATCAGAAAATTCGTAGCCAGATCTTGGTTTGGGTTTGTGGCATGCAGGGCTTCATGTATGTCTTGTTGGGGAACCATTTCAAACATTTACAGTATCTTTTAAGTAAAAAAAAAAAAAATACAAATAGACTGTACTAACTTTATTAAAACACCTTCTTATTGTAATTTTCCACAATTCATGATTTTTTTTGTTATTTTTAAAGAAAAATATTGACTTTGCATGTCTTTTTTTATTATTATTTTGCTTCCTTTGAAACATTTATTTTACGATTGATATCATTTAAGGTTAACTTTTGTTTTATTGTTGAAATGGCAGCGAATTCATTTGGAAAAATCTATTACCGTAAGTTAAATTGGCTGCAAATGCAGTTATATATTGATTTATTTCTGTGTATATCTTTCACTGCTTTTAGGAACTAATTTACTATTTTACACCGTGGACAAAATATGACATTCATACAGGCCATTTGTTCACTCAGATCTACAAACTTGCATTTTGCATACGTAATGCACTGCATTCAGGTTTTGTGTGGAATATTTGTTAATAAGTCTGCGCTACATAACTGTTTAACAAATGGCCCCTCTACACCTCCAAGCCTGGAAAAACCAAGCTGGAAAATTAAGCATCTATATCATAAATCTTGGAAAGTTATGATAATTTGCAATTCACTCCCTCATCAAAGGCAATATTACCCTAATTTATTATCTTCCAGCATGTGAGACGCTCAGAGGCCATGCAGATAAGAGTCTATCAGGAGGAGGATTGATTTTCATTAACAGATTGTAATAAAGATGAACTGCTCAGCCCGCACACTGACCAAGAGCCACACTTTATTGTAATTGGGCCAATTTATTTCATGAGCCACTGCCTCCACTTTTTTTAGGCTCTCCCCTTTCTTTTCTCTCTCTCCCTCAGTTCATTACTGTAATGTTTCAACCACGTCTTCATTTATTGTCTTCCCATATTTCAGCTGCCAGACAAACTGTATATTCACTATTTTATATGTCTATGGCTTCACATATGGACTATTTAGTTCTTGACCTACATTTTATTTAGAATTGTAAAATGTAAGCTGTAACCATTTAATTTATACAAGTGATTACCTAAATATTATGCAAATTAGTTAAATTGAACGTGCAAAGCTTTCAATCTCATATTTTAACTGTGCAGGACTAAAACTGTCAGTTTTGTTGCTGGATATTGCAAACTGTTATTTCTTATCATATTATTTGAATTCACATAATCGTAAACACCAATTAGTGTCGCATATAGTTATACTATTTACCGCAATTTGATGTTCTGCTTGTTATTTAACCTAAGCAACAAAACAGTTTGAAGTCTTGCATGTTCAAAGAAAAAATTGATAATTTCCATGTTGCCAAATAAAGTTTCAATTTTTCTTACATTGAAGGACTGTTTACAAAAACGATCTGATTGAACTGATTCACTAGAAGAAAATTCACTTTCCAAATATGTGAAGAAGAACCATTCTGAATGAACTAATTCTCAAAAATTAATGTCTGATTGATCTGATTCTCTAGATAACGAATCACTTTCCAACACTTTGAAAGAACCACTCTGGATGAACCCATTTGCAGAAATGTGCATCTGATTGAACGGATTCTCTAGATAAAGATTCACTTTCCAACACTATGAAAGAACCACTCTGGATGAACCCATTTGCAGAAGAAGAAGAGAAGAAGAGAATGGCGGCAGTGCTCAGTGGTTCATGTAGGTTGTCTACAAACCGGAAGGTTGGTGGTTTGATCCCCGGCTCCACCTGACCAAGTGTCGGGGTGTCCTTGAGCAAGACACCTAACCCCAGTTGCTCCCGACGAGCGGGATGGCGCCTTGAATGGCTGACACCGCAGTCGGTGTATGAATGAGTGTGTGAATGGGTGAATGTGAGGCAACTTGTAAAGCGCTTTGGATGGCCATGTGGTCTGTTGAAAGCGCTATATAAATGCAGTCCATTTACCATTTACCAAGAAGATTCACTTTCCAACACTATACACGAACAGGAAGAACTATTCTGGATGAACCAATTGCAATTTGCAGAAATGTACATCTGATTGAACTGATTCTCTAGATAAAGATTCACTTTCCAACACTATGAAAGAACCACTCTGGATGAACCCATTTCCAGAAATCTGCATCTGATTGAACTGATTCTCTAGAAGAAGATTCACTTTCCAACACTATACATGAATAGGAAGGACTATTCAGGATGAACCAATTGCAATTTGCAGAAATGTACATCTGATTGAACTGATTCTCTAGAAGAAGATTCACTTTCCAACACTATACATGAATAGGAAGGACTATTCAGGATGAACCAATTGCAATTTGCAGAAATGTACATCTGATTGAACTGATTCTCTAGATAAAGATTCACTTTCCAACACTTTGAAAGAACCACTCTGGATGAACCCATTTGCAGAAATGTACATCTGATTGAACTGATTCTCTAGATAAAGATTCACTTTCTAACACTTTGAAAGAACCACTCTGGATGAACCCATTTGCAGAAATGTGCATCTGATTGAACTGATTCTCTAGAAGAAGATTCACTTTCCAACACTATACATGAACAGGAAGGACTATTCAGGATGAACCAATTTGCAGAAAATAACATCTGATTGAACTGATTCTCTAGAGGAAGATTCACTTTCCAACACTATATATGAACAGGAAGAACTATTCTGGATGAACCAATTCATGAAAATGCTAAAAGTTAGTGAGAGGCCCACTTAAAATGAACTTGATTCACTAGAATGAATCTTACCAGCACTACATGAGAGAGAACTACTGAGAATGAGGACTTTCCACATCTAGGTACATGTGAAAACTATTTAGGATGAGCCGATTAATTAGATTAATCCAGTGCTATATATAATAGACAGAGGACTGTTCAGATAATTACAAAGTAGATAACAACTCCATAAAACAGTTTTGAAAGTTGTAAGTTTACAAATTAAGTGATTTAGGACTTTAATTCATTGTAAAGATTAAGTCTATCCCTTACAGCCTCGTTTTCAGTCAGGTTCAAATTCAGATTAAGATCTAACAATTAACAAAGGACTTTGGACTTTGCACTGCATGTTTAAGGCTCAACAGAGTAAGATAAGAACCAAAGACAAACAGACCTCGTATTTAAATTTAAAATTTTATTGTAAAATTGAAAAAAAGAGAGAGAAAGAGAGAAGCCCATTAAGCATTTCTTTTCGATGCATACATTTTTCTAAACATAACCAATAAATAGGCGATTCATAAACAGATTTGTCAGGAATAAATAAATAAATAAATAAATAAACATGTTCATAAATTAATCGGCAAATCAGTAGATGAGTAGGCATAACCGTAAAACAATGTAAGCAGCAAGTATTTGAGAAATGCCAACAGGATGTTTGGTTTCTCAGGCATTTATCTTGGACATATCCTCTCGGTCTCAAAAAAGAAAGAAAAGGAAAAATAAATAAACAGAAAAACTGTCCATTTCAGTTGGTCATGCCGCACCAATCACATCGCAGCGATAGATGCTGCACCTCTTGTCTTCTTTTCTCGGCAAATATCATAAGAAAACAACAAACATTAACAAGAAAACCAAAAACAACTGTAAACAGCATTGTCTCATCCAGGCTTTAAGAACAGCGCAGGGAGTGCCTGGCTCTCCCACTGCACATTTCACACAGCAAAATCAATACTCTTGATATATATTTTCTTAACGCTTTGTGCTGAGAAAACCAGAACTTTAACATGATCTTTATAAAGCAAAAAAACCCGCCCCACCCCGAAACCCACCCTCCCATCAACTACTTTCCCCATAGAATCTGAGAAATGTGCTGCTGTTCCCTAATATACAGATTTCATATCTATAATAAGCTACTTTCCTTAGCATACAAACCATAGTTAAAGAATCATATTGTTAATATGAGTAGTACCTTCATAACACTTTAACCCCCCAAAGCTTTCCCACCCTTTCCCCCCTTGAGCATGCTCATCGATCAAAGTTCGGCATGAAGATCTGAGGAACGAAACGTGAACGTGGTTTAAATGAGAAGAAAGCAAATATGAAATGCTGGTGGTCTGGTTTCTTCAGAAATACCTTTAGTGCAAACTCCCCTCCCATCCCCCCCCCCCCCTCGTTTCTGGCACAAACGCAATTTGTATTAACGCCTTCGGTTCACCTTTCAACACATCAAATTTCATTTTATATGCCTTTCCAATCTCATTTTTTTTTCTTTCAAGCTGTAATGATATCATCCTTCAAACTTATTAAACTTCAGGCACTAGTTGCCATTTTTAATTTGTATTACACTTGCTTTTACATGCAGGCCAAATTTAATTTGATTTTAATAATTCACATCTGGCATGGAGAGATTCTGTGAGGAAGGCCCCTGCAACATGAGGTTATTAGAGCGCCGATGCCCGAGGGCTGCGTGTCTGTATATCACCACGTTCTGATATGCCACCACAGGACAGGAGAGGGAAGATGAAATGGAGAGAGTTCAGCAGAAAAAGGCCATTATAACCTGTGAATCGAACGCGATCCATTTCGGCGCGACCTGAGGCTAAAAAACGGCTGTGATATACGGGCGACGTTAATGTTTCCCGGCAAAACTTATTTCTGACGTCTGCGAGATTAAACATTTAACATACAGATATATTTTTAGGTAAGACAAACAGGTCAAATATCCACAGTGGAAATCAAATGAGGTCAACACATGTGCTTTTCTGTCCTACCTAGATTCTAGAGCTCTGTTTTTGCATCTATTTATGTTTACTAGTGAATTCTGGGAGGACCTGAACTTCCTGTAGTTCTGTGTCACTGTATTATCTGTAGTTTTGGCATATCTATGAAGGCAGTGTGAAATTGGCGAGTTGGCAAACAGTGAGAGTTGCGTAACGGCAGAGTGGATAGAACGTCAAAATGTACGATAAAGGCAAACAAGAACTTTTAATGCATAGGAAAACAACTGGTTTCAAGAATACTGTCCATTTAATAGTTAAAGACCCGGTGAAATCATTTGATGAGTATAGCGTTGATGCATTTCCCTTTAAAACAGGAAGTTGGGTCGTCAACTTATTTTAAATAGCCCATAGCCTATAGTTTGCCGTAATGTGCTACTTATTACACTGCAAAAAACTCTACTCTTAGAAAGTACTGCATCTAAATTTCCATTTAAAATATCTAAAAATAAAACTTTGAGACAAAATACACATATTGAAGATACATTTTATGAAAACAGGTCTTTATATATATATATTTTTTTTAGATATCATATTTTTTTTACTGGAAAAAAAGTTAAAAAGCACTAACTAAACATCTTGCTGTGTCGTTACTTGCAGATACATAGTATTAGAGTAGCATCTGATTGGACAAAAAATTGGTAGTTGGTAATGTAATAATTTCAACTTACTTCTCTAGAATTGGCATCCAAACTAACAAATACCCACCAATTCAGACTTCATTCTAGAGCTTTTGATTGGACAAAAATGTCATTTAAATTTTAGGTCTGATTTACCAGAAGCGTTAGTTTTTGTCAGCTAGTATTAGCCACCATGCTAACACACAAACGAAGTGATTTTGATTTCACAGGGTCTTTAAGATTCTTGTCGAGCGCTTTAGAGTTGTGTATATTTGCGACTTGTCTGAGAGCAAAGCAACAGCTGCGGTTAAGTACACCATAATGTCAGACTCGGTGGCTTTTTTATTGATGGATCAGTTTGCTCCAACTGTAACCCCCCATGGCTGCGATTTGCAAGCTGTTCGTGAGCTCTTTACAGGCTGCTCATTAGACCTTTGCAGACAGTTAGCGTCAAGCTAATCCATTCCAGCCTGAGAAGCGTATTCTTAGAGATATGGGTTGTTCGCGGATCCACCGAATCTTACACTCACTTATTAGCGAAATGAACTTTGTAAACGTCAGTGTGGAGTTGTTTGTGCAGGTTTCCGAGGTTAAATTTGATTTTTATTTTGATGCTTCCTGTAGAATTCTGGTGTGCTTCAGAAGTTGTAAGCAATAGCGAGTTTGTCCGTTCAGTAGGTCTGTTATGAACCACATTTTGTGGGCTGTGTAAGGGTTTAAGGCTTGGTATCTTTGTAACTGCTTGTTTAACGTATTAATGTGCTTTATCAGTTGATATTCAGCATTTGGCACCAACTGTTTAATGAGTATGCTCTTGAAAGATGCACAAAATGGATGATATGAAAGGTCAACAGGTCCCTTGTAATAGTAAAGTTAAGCGTTAACTAGAACCACTTCACTTGAAAAAGTCACTGTCACAAGTGGTGAAAAAAAAAAAAAGAAATGAAACAAAAAAACCTAAGATTTCCCATCCCTATCAAGCATTAACTGTATTTTTTTTTTCTTTTGTATTATTTACCTGTGCAATGGTACAGCTGTTATATTGCGGATAGTTTGCGTTGAAGCCACAAGTACTTATTCTGCTTAATAAGTAAAGCTTTCATCGGATAAATATGTTTGTTTGTGTGTACTGAATATCTACCCAAGGTTTTTCTAAACCAGCAACATGCATATATAGTTATACTCGGCATTTGTTCTCTGGAATATGGGCCTATTTCTGACATGAATGGATGATGAACAGTTTCCCCCTTTGTTTTTTTTCATGTTTTTTTTTTTTTTCTTCATGGCTGAACATGCTCCTAACAATCTCCAATCCACCTATTCTACTCCACTAAAATAGTATAGCTTTTAAAATACTTATTATTTTTTTTGTCTTCGTTTTTCTATTTTGTTTAAATATTCTGAAACCCAGTAGCTAGAAATGTAAAAGGAAAAGAAATCAAAAATCCCTTTCCTCTTCCGACCTGAAGCGAATATTTATGCTTTTTTTTTTCTTTCTTTCTTTAAACTTATGTCGTTAGTAGTAGTTTGCAGTATTAGTATTGTTATTAATACCATATATTTCTGTTGAGGAATAAAAATGTTTGGTCCTTTGGTCCCTTTGGGGTGAAAGATTGATCAGTTTCACTGAGGGCATGGAAACCTCTGTGACCACAGAATGTCCTGCGTTTGCGGAAAGATGGTGACAGAAGAAAAGGTAAGAGGAAAAGAGAAAGAAAGTCCACTAGCGGGACAAGAAGAGCTTCTTTTTTTCCACTGCATTTTATCTTGGTCTTCAAGTTTAACCCTCATTTGTCCAGTGTAATAAAAGCCATAAGCGCCTCTTCCTTTAAATAGCATATGTGTGTATAATATGTATATAGAAATCAAAGTTGTTCTCGCTCGTTTATTTTTTTCTTTTTGTTCGTTGCTTGACTTGACGGTGCGAAGCTCAGCGAGAGACGGGACGTGTTGAGTTCTCTTGTCTTTAGAGAGATCTTCCACTTGTCTTCCGTGCGCTGTGCTGACTGTGGTTTGTCCACGGGTGCCGGTTCGCCTGCAATCCCGCCTCCTCTATCCCGGACATCTTCCTAAAATAAATGCTGATATGTCTTCAAAAAAAATCCACTCGTGTTGTTCTTGTTAGTTTTGAAAGAAAAAAAGTTCAATTCCTTCTGCGATGCCGCTCTTCAAATCCTGTGAAGAAAATGAAATTCTAAATAATATCGCGAACATGCTCCTGTTAAAAAAGCGGTGTCTGGTGTCCTACCTGTGCTGTTGCTGAGAGCCCTGTGTGGGTGGAGCCCTGTCAATACGGGCGGCTCGCATCCTTCGGCCGTTTTAACTGCACTTTCAACCTCTTCATGCCGATCTGAAAGCCGTTCATGGCCTGGATGGCGGCCTGCGCACTTGCTGGGTTGTCGAAGCTCACGAAGCCTGCAAGAGACGCGAACAGAAGTGAACCCAAGTGGCTCGGGTGCTAAAATTGATTACACGGCATCATATTAAAGCATTAAAGTTTCCACCAAGTCAAAAATGGCTCTTTTATGAACTTATTTCCACTTCCAACTCAGAAAAATCACCATATATGCATCTGTGTGGGCTACTTTCGAGCATATATAAGCCACTGGTGGTATAGAACAGGGACAGATCGCCCCACAGGACTCCAAAACGGGGCCACCCACAGCATGCAAACTACATTCGTCCGTGACATCCCCAGCGTCCCGTTCAAACCCATAGGTTTTTACAAGCCAGTGACCGAAAAAGGCGAAATGAGTTGAGGATGCACTTTCGCTGGCGTTGCGAGTGTCATCAGGAACCAGCAGTGAACCGTAAAAAACAACGGGCGATTTCTTCAGCCATCAGCCACCTGGGAGCAGCGCCTGGAACTGCCCCCATTTCGAGGCTTGTATCTACAAGACGAGAAGGTCCACATGGAGGTGAAGTGGGGGATGAAGCCACAAGGCTTCTTAATAGGGAATCTATGTATATCAGTGCTCTCAGCCAAGTCCCATCGGTCCATCTCGGGCCGCGGCCCCCACCGCAGATTAATTACTCTACCGAGCGCCTGTTACCCAGCCCTGACATTATGCAGTAAATGCATAGTGTATAAGTCAATACCGCAAACAGGTCCTACTTCACAAATTTATATCTTATTAACCTCCCCCAGGAGACGGGAGCTGCTATTAATTGTGGCTCGGGAAATGTCTCCCCCTGGAGCGGGAACAGATGTTGATCCATAATGGGCCTTTTTGCTTCACTTAGGACTTTTTTTTTTTTTCTGGCTCAGGGGTTTTTAAAAGGCAGCGCTCCGGTGTGTGGCTTGACACCAAACACAGAATGGAGTTTACACTGTGAAACGGACAGAGACCGATTATTGGTTGTTTTGGGACTGGCTGAATGCAGTTTAACAGTGATGCTGGAATCAGCCGTTTTACGAGCACTGGCATCTATTACTGAAGCGTTGATTGATTTGTCTCACCAAAACATTTGCTCTGGTTGGTGGCTCTGTCCATGAAGACCTTGGAGGAGATGACCGTACCAAATGGGAGGAACATCTGCATGAGTTCGTTGTCACCAAATTCCTGTGGTAGGTGGTAGATAAAGAGATTGCAGCCCTCTGGTCCTGCAACACACAGATGTTACTCACTGTGCAGTCTCCATTCAAAATAAGAAAGCTTTTAATACAAGAACTTGTATTTAGATTTGTTAATTTCAGGCCTTTTGTTTCAGAATACCATGCAAGAAATGTTTTTATCATTATGCTGAAACAGGCCAATAAAATGTATCACGGACTCTCTGCAGTGAATGGGTGCCGTCAGAATACCGTCAGCTGATAAAAACATCACAATAATCCAAAAGTTAATCCAAATTAAAATCTGGAGTTGTGTGGATAACGCATGTGTTACAGCTGTTTGGATTCTCATTCTGACGGCACCCATTTACTTCAGAGGTTCCGTTGGTGAGAAACTGATGGAATGCTGAATTTCTCAATATCTGTTCCCATTATGAAACAAACTCATCTACATCTTGGCTGACCTGAGAGCGAGTAAATTGCAGCAAGTTTTCAATTTTTTGCGTGATATACTCCTTTAATGGAAGATGCGATTTGCAATTATTTCAGTATAATGAACTGTTCACTCGTCATCATGCATGTAGTATTGATCCTCATGCCAAAACGAATGAAAAATCTCTCACCCTCACCTTCTCTCTGCTGCTGCTGTTGAATGACTTGTGGAGGCTGAGGCAAGCTTTGGCCAATAGGGGTCAGTGTGGTTGCTGGGTAGATGGCTGTACATGCAAAGAGAAATTTGTGTGAGAACACAGCCTGGATTTATGTGATACAGCATTGAACAAGGCTACTCGGAAAAAAGACAAACTGACGCATGGTTGGTCAAAAACAACCATCCATTTTAAGTAAGCAGCACAGAAATAGAATAGTTTCATGTGGTTATATATATATATATATAGAGAGAGAGAGAGAGAGAGAGAGAGAGAGAGAGAGAGAGAGAGAAAGCTCATTGAGGTAGTGAACCTGTATATTGTTGCACCCCGGTGAAAGCCTGTTGTAGGGTGTCCGCAGCTGTGGGGCTTTGGGTGGAGTAAGGGGGCAGTCCGTTGGTGTACATGGCCTCGACCGCAGGGTGTCCGTTGGGCTGGTGAGGGATGCTGGTAAAGCCGTTGACGATAGGAGTGACGATGCTGGGGACGCCAGATGTGGTGATGTTGGCAGGCGGTGAGCTGAGGCCTGCTGAGCCAGGAAAACAAACACAGACAGAACATTGTACATTGGTACAGTCTCCAAATAAGGTGTGCAAGTCTGTAATTCCACATTAAAGCATAGAAAATTACATGTTTACATATAAAGAGAAAGCTGTTGATAACTAGCTAAAAGGGAATGATGTTGATCACATCAGAAAATTGTCAAAAACTGATCCCACATTAATATAATTAAAAAAATATATATACACACATCTTTATTATTTCATTATTATTATTATTTACTTATACCTTATAAATCTTTATTTTAGTTTCATTTTCAATGAATCTTACTACTATTGTTAATCTAATTGATGTACTATATTTTATTATTTATAGGTTTAGTTTCATTATTTATTAATACATTCCAATACGTTCATTATTAAATTTTAATTATTTATATATTATAGTTAAGATACAGCACTATTATATAGCACTATTTATATACTACATATATAATATTTATACAGTTTTATGATTAATATAACTCTTTAAAAAGTCATTATATTATATAAAGCTGTTTTAACCTATTTATATTTGCGTGGCATATAGATAAATGTAGGCGAACTGCTGATCGGTCAGTCATTCTATATCATCAGTATGACAAAGAAAAAAAAATGGTTACAACAAAACACACAAAAATTGCGTTTAATAGGCCCTTGCTACAATAAGGCCCTGTCCACAAGAACGCGTTAATTTTTAAAACAGCAGCTTTTACTACACAGTTTGGCCATTCATCCACACGCAAGCGCAGCACCAGGTCACTGAAACTGAAAATTTTTGAAAACTCATGCCAGGGTGAAACTTTTCCAAAATTCTGGTTGCAGTGTTATAGCCTAGACAGCGAAACCAGAGATTTTGCTTTGCGACGTCGAAGCCTGCGCTGTTATCTCCACCTACTGGAAACTTTTTCAGGCTTCTGACTGGCCAACATGGCTTGACTGTTGAGATTATATCGCCACCTGTTGGTTTGGCGTGCTCTTGACAATGCTTCATACCATACGTTTGCATTTTCATGTGGACAGAGATTTTTTTTTTTTTAAACGAAAGAAGGAAAGACTCGGACTCATAAAAATACCCATGTGTGTGTGGACATGGTCTAAGTTAGTCTTTGAATCCCCGATGGATTCAAACAGTCTGCGGTATCATCTTCCCAACTAGCTTGACTTACAGCATGACAGAGTGTGAACCAGGCTCATATCGAACATACAGGTTCCCAAAGCTGCACTCAAACCTCCCACTGCTGTAACCTGGGGGAATTCCAGTGGGCCGAGGAGAGCTCTTTACTCTCGTTTGTGCTATTTCCTGTTCCTAAGCTTTTTCTCGATTGTTTGCTTCCCACACGTTACATTGATGTATTAGTTGACGCCTCTGCCCCATTCTTGGCTGAGCCCAGGAGACTGGGTGCGTTCGGAGATGTCCGACAGACAGCCTCAGCCGAACCGACCACACGTGCGGGGCCGAGCGGCAGCTGCATGCTGTTATAATGTTGAGAATCTATCATTGTGATGTGACAGTTTGGAAAAGCTGAATGCTGACGGGACGATCCAGTCTGCAGGAAGGTTAGGAAACAGACTGAGCTAGTCACGGAAACTCAGATCATGTTCTAGTTGAGGAATAAGACTTCAGTAGGCATTAAAAAAAGCTAGTAAGACAAGACAAATGATGTGACTCAGGGTACACGGTGTAGCTTGGAATAAGCTACACCATACTGCTTTTCCATTGGTCTCTATGTACAGTAAATGTGCGATACATGGATGTCGCGAGTTTTGCGCATGAGGCGGCATTCTAAAAACATGACTCAAGTTGGAAGTTGTTCATAAAAAACAAAACAAAATTAAAAACACAAAACGCGCCTCTAGACATTTTTCATTTCACGGCCCTGTGTTTCGCATTCTGTATAATTGTATAACAGATTTCATAAGCATGTTGCTAATGATAACAATCTGAATAAGATGAAGCTACTTTTACTGCTACTTTTGGTACTGAATGAAATGAATATTTAACTAAGTTCTAAAAATTATAAATTGAATGATTACTCCAAACCTCTATATCTTTTACCTTGTTTTTATGGACCAGTTGTGTGTGTTTTTTTTTTTTTTTTTTAGGTGAGACAGTTGTCACTTGATTTCTAAAGTTTGATGTTAGCATGTGGCTAAGCTAACAATGAAAATTTTAGTTCGAGTTAAGTATTTTTACTCTCTCTTTTTTTTTAAATGAATGTTTATCCAATATCTACAAATTATATTATAAATAGAATGTTTCTCCAAACCTCTATATTCCAATATATTTTAGGGGTGTTTACATGACTACATTTTCAACTAAACAATGAACACTTTTTATGCATTTTGGCCCTTCATTTACATGCCTGAAAATGCTAACTTTGAAAACTGGTTTCAAAGTGCAAGTTTTTGAAATTGACACCATTAGTTTACCTTCGCGTAAGCTACAAAAACGCTGAGATCTTGCAAATCTTGTCATTCATTTCAGTAGAGCTTGATGTTATCATGTTGCTAAGCTAATGATCAGTCTGTCAGGCATAAATTGAGAGTTTTTTTTTCTTAAATGACACAATGGCCTATAAAAATATGCACAAAAGTAAAAAATAATTTATTAATAGCTTTTGAAAAAAAATCCTAATTATTTATAACTGACACAACTCTCAACGTTTCTCATAAAGGTGTTGCTTTCTACATGAAAATGTACATAATGACTAGGTTTAAGAGCTAATGTTCATAATCTTAAAAACTGTGTTGTGAAAATCAAGTAACATGTCAGTTTACTATGTTAGAGCGTAAACATTTTGCAGTGGTCCTGTCATGCAATTCCCAGATCAAAAGAATCAATAGGCGCTTCTTAGAGTATATCCAAGTATGCACTGTATCATCTTTCCCTTTGTGGTTCGGTGTGGTCCATATCAAAGCAATTTGTTCCAGCTGTAGTCTATTTTAGCATTCAGTTCCAAAATTCCAGAATGAATCCATCTGTTATTAAACAAATCTTTTATCTGTCAACCCTGTTAGTATGTTGCGCACTACGAGATGTTGAGTATTCTGCAAATACTGTTATTTCAAGGGGGGAGTGTAATTGGATTTACATTACTGCAATCTGCCCTCGGTGCATCATGCTGATTTGCACCCGATGGTGACTACAATGAGGAACAGCTTACCATATGCACCAAAAGGATTTATTATGCAAATTATAGACTGAAATCAACAAGGAGCTCTGGAACTGTATCGGTAAGCACTGCAGCCAAACGAATCACAATAACTAACTCCCATTACATCCATATTTTAATACAGAGTCTGGCTTATGTTTATTTACTCTTGAATTCATAAAGAGGTTTACTATGTATATAATGTAAAGCAAATGAGATTCTTTATATGCTAGTCCACAAATGCAGTTATAAATACTTTTATGGCAGTTTAACAAGATTTGGCTCTACTACATTGTCCGTCTGACAATTTCACACTAGATCACAATTCACTCTCAATGCAAATTTAGTCATTTTTCACTCACCTTCAGGTCTTTTCAGACCCATATGACTTACTTTCTTCCATCAAACACAAAATCATGGCACTTCTATGGTCATTTTTTGGAGCTTACAGCTCCAGTCCCTATTTACTTCCATTGGATGTAAAAGAGCATTGTGAACATTCTGTTAAACATCTAATTTTGGGCTCTACAGATTTTTTTGTTTGTTTGTTTGTTTAATATATATTTATTGCGTAAAATTACTTTTTTGGGCAAACTATTACTTTAATCACCAACTGAAGCAGCATTGTAGATTTGTTTAAAGCTATTAAATATTTATTTGATAGATTTTACAGCAAAACACAATTTAAAATGGGTCATAGCATCATGTCTGGCATGATATAATTTACATATTCAATCTCCCAGCATGCCACAGCACACAGTCTCTGCCTACTGACACCATTGGGAACTGTTTTGCATTAAGTTTGGAGATGGAAAAATGGCAACAAACCAAAAGAAATATAAATCAGACTATTTAATCCCAATGCTGCAGAAATGCAACAGCAGGTCTTAGTGTTCAACCATTTTGAAGTGATTATAACAGTACACGACGGATAAATGACTCCAAATGTTGTTCAGTGTTCAAACGTTTAACATTTTAACATCTTCAACAGTCGTCAGCGAAGCTCTAAGCCTCTAAACATGCATTCCGAGTACTTTACAAAATAAAGTATGCATAAACACAATGATTTTTACAACTAGTGCAGGACACCGGTATGGGACACAACCTGTGCAGCTGCTCCCCTTGAAACGCTTTCAGGCTTTCGTACGAGTACAATCTCTATTTCGCGGCCCCCGCGAGACCGAGAACAAAGTCAATGGGTTTTATGACCCTGACGGCACACAAGGTGAACTCAACCGTCCCAATCATGTTCCGCGCCTCCTGGATGGCTCGCAAATACTGCACCTGACACCTCATTAACTTCGTCCGGGGCTTTAAACACAACAGAAACATCCGACATATGCTTAACCAAAGAGCAGCCTCTTATCTGCCTGTGACACATCTCCATTTAAACAGGAAAAAAGCAGGATGGGGACTTTGCGAAACCCATCAAGCCCGTGTCAGGGTACGAACTTCAGGGCAGAGACGAATAACGCGACCAGCGTTTCAAGCCATTTAATCCCACCGCTGACAATTAGACTGTCATGCCGTCAATGTGGAGCTCTTTGTAGCTCGAGAGCTTGCACCTGCTGAACATTACTCTTATAAAAAAAAGAAACAAAATAGGGGAAAACATCACCATGCATCATGGTAGCGATACATCCTCTAATAGAGGGCGCCATCTGGCTGAGTGTGTACGCACCATCGCGCTTAAGTGCTTTACATCTGTTAATAGAGCGGCCGCGCCATTGTTTTCAGTGAGCGTTCTTAACCCCTGTGTTGCACTCCTAAACGCTGCGTGCACTGCAGGATGTCACCATGTTACCTCTCGATGACAACGTCCAGGTTTTTAGGTTACTCCGGATGCACATGTAATGGCACACCTATTGTTGCAATAATGTGGCATCAAATCTTCCTATTTGTAAATACCATTTATTTTTTGTTTTTTTAGGGACAAAGTGCCATGACACTACGGCTTTATTTATTTATTTATATGCAATTCTCTGAAATACCTTGTAAATACTAAGTATATGAATATATAATCATTCAGTATCATGATATATCTACACATATCATCACTTTACCTGTCAAAGTTTTTTATATATGGAATCTAATATATATATATATTATTGAATTCATTTAAAATATTCAATTTTGAAATGATAATAAAAAATATATTAAACTAAATTGTATTATCATTGTATTGAATTTTATGCTAATGTAAATTGTTTTAAAAGATTCTATATTTAAATAATAACAATTATTATTATTATTATTAAGTAATAAAATATTACAATTAATTGTATTGTTGTATTGAACTATGTAAATGTATATAAAAATATTTAATATTGTTTTTATTATACTTAAGCGGTTAATATAGAAAATCTAAGATAACGAAATATTATTATTGTTATTATTATAAACGTACAAAAACTGTCATCAGTATGACATTTAAATGCATTTTTTATAATAATTAAAAATATTTATTATTTATGACACTATTATTTATCCCATATGCTTAATATTAAATAAAATATACTGTTACAGTACCTTTTTCATAAGGATTTAAACATTTACTAAAGACTTTATGCCACATTATTAATTTATCATAAAAATAAAAATAATATACCTAAAAAGTGCAGTATTATTACTAATATTGATATTTTTGATGTGATACTTAACTGGACCTGTTGACATTGTAACTGAATAATCAGTTTTGGATTACAATCAAATCGAATCCACCTTGAATGAATACATCTCAGATCAGGATTACATTTGTAAGATTACAAATACAGTCAGGTTGTGTCAGTCTTATTAAATATTTTTGCCTGAGAACATTTTTAAATTACACATTGTGCAAAAAATTTTCATTGTAATCCATATCTTAATAATACTTTCCAGATGTTGTCTACTTTGTAATCCAATTTTACAAATCTGTAACTCCTCTTGAGCCCAATGAGATGTCCTGCTAATACTTTATTACTTCACGTTAATGTTATTTCTAACACCGAGGATATTTGGCACTAATAATACTCCACGCTTGTGTATTAACTAAAAGATGGAGATCTGGAAGCTGCCTCAGATGATGTGACAGCTGTTCTGCCGTTCAATTGTGGTCTTGCCAGATGTCTTCAGATTGCAGCACAATTCCCTAAAAACCACTTCATGACAAAAGGAAGTTAGAAGGCTTCTTTGCATCACAATAGAGTAGTTGTTCAGTCATTTTGAAAGCCTGATCCAAAAAAACAAAAACAAAAATTCAATACTTCTCCGGCAACATTAGCTCTTAATATCCAACCAGATTCCAGTATAGTCCATTCTTCTACAATGCTTTATACACAAATCACAACCAATAAGAGAAAGAGCGAGAGAGAGAGAGAGAGTGTGTGTGTGTGTCTGTGTGTGTGTGTGTGTGTGTGCACAGGCAGATGTATTGAATAAACCAGAGGTGCTGTGCCTGCCAGGGAGATGCAAATGAATGAATGAAAAAAAAAACATATGAATATCTTATTTATTGTAGTCCTTGGAATATTTTTTAACGCCAGCCGTTCTGTCTCGCCCAGGATTAATAATGCAACAGATTCCAATAGGTTCAATAATGGAAGGCAATCAGTAGAGCAGAGCTCATGCGCGCACGCAGGAGCGTGTCCAATGCTTCGCATATTTCAGCACATCTCGCGTCCACAGGAGATCCGCGCAGCTCCGCCAGTCTCTTTCAATTAAGTCAGTGTAACAGAGGCCAATTCCCCCCAGCAGCTGCAATGCATGTTAATATGACATTGATCCCAGTCAAAAAGGATACAATCCAAACATACAAGAGCCATTGTTTTACACAGAGATGAATTCTTTTTGCAAGAATAATAATAATAGTAATAAAAACGTGAAAAAAGATGATGTGCTGTGCTATTATGGACATTTAACATGGTATTTACAGCAAGGTATTTACAAGAATACCAAGCTATACACACCCAAAAACAAAACAACCCAAAACATGGTATTACATTACCAGTGCTATTTTAGTATCATTGGCATCCTATTATATTATTCCCTGCTCATTACATTAAAAACCTTGGTACATTGTCAAATTACCATGCTAGTACCATGGTACCATTTTGTCCCATGAAAATACAGTGCCTATGGTTTATTGACATTAACCATGACAATGCTATGTTAGTGTGAGACTTGCTAGGCTTCATGGACATTTACCATGATAATACCATGTTTTTGTGACATTTAGCATGATATCACCATGATTTCATAGCTCTCTGACATGGTCATACTATGTGTTGTGACATTTACCATGGTGTATCTATAGTTTATGGAAATTACATTTATTATGGTGGTAGTATAGTTTCATGAGCATTTCTCATGGTAATACTATGATTTTATAACATTTACCATGGCATTACCAATGTTTTTATAGACTTTGGACAATAGCGACATCATTACTATGTTTTTGTGAGGTTTACCATTATATTATCATGTTTTCATGGACATCTGCCATGGTATTAACAGATTTTGTGACAGTAAACATAGTAATACCAAATTTTTACAATGTTTTTGGCACATGGTAATACCATGCTTTGGACATTTGAAGTATCATAGTAGTAGTGCCGTCAAACAATTAATCGCGATTAATCGCATCAAAAATATAAAAAAAATTAAGTTTTGATATATTTACATTAGGAAATGTACTAAATATCTTCATGGAACATGATCTTTACTTAATTTCCTAATGATTAACATTATGTAGAAAAAAACCTTTATTTTGGATGTGATTAATCGCGATTAATCGCTTGACTAGTACAAAGGAGTAACATGTAAATACCATTACATGTATATCAAAGTACCAGAGTATTAGCATCTGATGCCATAACTGTACCATGGTGCCATCACAGTACTTTTTGGTATACATCATGAAAAAATCAACTATGCAGTAGCATTACTGTAATACAAACAGTTGCAATTCTGTGAATTTCAGGACTGCTAATACAATGGGTGCTGCTAAAACAAACATACAGTGAGTGATGGATGATCCGGGATGGAAAAAGTGCATGTTTTGCATTGCATGTGTCTTAACAAAACATTTGACAAACCGTCCTGTCTGTCTGACTTAATATTTGGAGTAGCAAGTATGTACATTTGCATGTAATGCCACACATGGATAGCCTCAGCGTCGCAGAAGAGAAGTGTGGCTTGACAGCTCTGGAGCTTTAATTGGATGAGGCTTTTATGAGACTGGAGGGCGGCTTGTAAAAGATGGAACCGTATTAAATCTATATGTGATGCCAGGGGGAGCGTCTTGCTGTTCCAGCCCCTCAGGTAATAAAGCTCGTGTTTTAACTTTGAATAAGAACGCAAACGTTTTCCACGGTCAGTCAATTAGCCACAAAACTAATAATGTGCTTCAAAATCAGCCGGCCAGTTTGCTGCAAGCTACTCATATGTTGCCAAAACTATGCGCTTTACCGGGAATGACAAATGATATAGTCCGGTGTCGTGGTGTATAGTGTAAATTGGTACAGCAGTGCCGTTGACAAAAGAGGAATGAGCTTTGTTAAAGCTGAGCATAATTCACATGGTGGCATGTTTTCGGCAGGGATTGGAAAAGTGCAATACTGCTGCATAAGCAAATGCTGTATGGTGGCTATTATCCAATAAGATCTCCTGTTTATTTAGATTGTATGATAACGGGGTGTTGGGAATGACAATCAGAGCAGTCGTGTGTCCTGGTTATCAAAGCTTCCTGAGGACGAATAAAACAATCTGGGGTGCGTGCCATTTAGGAAATGTCAGCATGGGAGTTTTTGTAACTTAAAACGTGACATAATATAGGCTGATTTGTTTAAAATCAAGGCAAGGAATGTGCTTGTTCTGTAATGTAATGGTATATTTAACCCACAATTCCACAGCTGCCCATCCGACGGTCATATAGGTCACGTAGGTCGATTTTTGACTACAGACATAAAATCTGGTTCACTTTGCAGCTCAATTATGGAAGAGATCAAATTTGGTTGGGTTAGCTTGTTTAGCAGCAATTTCCTGTCAATTATAGAAATTTTTGACATCACAATAATAAAAAATAAAAAAAACGGCACAAAAAAGTTTTATTGGGGTTTCAGAATAAAACCTAAAAAAGACTATTTACACTTCTGTTAATTTTTGATTCGTATAACAGAAGATTGTATAAAAAAAAATTAATTTGTGAAATTACGTGTAGTTTTTGTGCATTCGTTCTGTCAAATCACAAGTAAAACGTAATGCAACTGACATTTTAATTCACATAAAATAATGCAAATAGATCACAAATTTAATTTACATTACCAATTTCAGAGTTTCACTTTGGTATCTAGTATTGTTCGCACAAAATGTTTGTTAATTCAAAAGAAATTAGTTCTGAGTTTTAACATGCAGAAAACTAATTGATCGAACTGCAAGTACCTCTACATGAGCAATAATCTTTTTCTATTGTGGTATCAACTATTGTTCAGAAAAAAAAAATACTATTCACACTTTTAACGCAAATTGTTATACAGTAACATAAATAAATTTTTTTTAAAAAATGCGTAGCTGTGTTTTGTTTTGTAAACTTGTTTGATTCAACCAAAAGAAATGGGCACTGACTTTTTAAAACAGAGTAAGTTACACAAATGTACCGCAAGAATGTTTACATGTGAAGTTATAATGAAGATATATGTTTTTTTTTTTTAAGTGTACTATCAACTATTGTTCAGATGAAAATCTTGAAGACTATTCACATTTATGCTATTAAATAACTTTTTCTGTTATATCGCAAACAATTATACAAAAAACCTCAAGAAAATGATCTAACTGTCTACAGTTTTTGTGCATTTGAACATTTAAACGCGCACTTACAATCAAGCTAAGGTAGGTTTTTATGTAGTCAAACTACAGTCCATCCGTCATGACAAGTGTGCATTGAACACTTAATACATTAAATACACATCACGCTTCACCTATTTTCAGAGCAGAATGCAGGGCCAATTGTTGTGCTATCAACAATACATGCTAGGTGAAGCAAAGCTACAGTTGTGTTAGCCATATCTGTTAGTTTGACTGCGCAAAATTAAATGTATTTGATTAAGGATTTATAGCTTTAGTCCCACAGAAATCTAACTTTTAAAACATATGTAAGCTTGAGACCGACTACGGTGGTCTGAATAACGCGACAGAAACACTTCACCTCAGACCCCCATCCCGTAAGAGAGAAAATGAAGCTCTGTTGCTCACCCAGTGTCTGATGAAACTCACCCGACACCGGGGTCATGGGGGTGGGTGGCAGGCTGTTGATATTGAGCGCCCCCATCTGGTGGATCTGGGTAGTTGGAAAGGCCACGCTGGGCGCCAGGTAGCCTCCGTGACTGGCAGCCATGAGGGCCGCCTGCTGCTGCATCAGCTGCCGGATAGAGATAGAGAAAGCAGAAAGCAGACAGGGAGAAAGAGAGAGAAAAGTTACTAGAAGCACACAGCCCAAGTGGGGGTATGATGGATAGGCAGTGCTTTGCAGAGTAGAGGAAAAAGTAGAGCGGAAAAAGAGAAAAATGTGTCAACCTATGTTTAGTGAAAGCGTCCATCTTCCCAGTCAGAGGGCTGTCACAAGCCCCCTCGAAACATTTCAATAGCTGTCGGTCTGGCTCATTCTAATGAAGGGATCGACGTACATTATTGTAGTCCTTAAGGGAGCTAGGAGTTCGGAGCAGAAATTTGACTGTATTCATTTTTTCCCTTTCAAACTTTAAGGGGATGCTTTCTTCATGGCCTTGACGGTGCAACTTCTTTTCCCTTCCCTGTTTACTTTACGATGTGACTTTACTTTACTTTACTATCAAGCCTGAATATATCATGGTTTCATTGAAGGAGATCCAGCTTAGATCTAGACCAAATGACCATTAGATCCAGATCGTACCTCATGCTTGTTTACATATAGCATACGTGTTTTTTTTTCAAATACCGTCACTGTGCACTTTTAGACTTTTGCCAGAATATTGTTGTGAATGAAAATAGCTATTTAGGTAGCGTGACCAAATGCGCCGTTCATACGGGACACGTCCCAGCCAGGATTTTAATAATGCCTAAAACATCCAGAGAAGTTTGACCAATAACACGCAGGTATTGTACAGAATTGACCAATCGTGGGGCTGCGTTCGAGAAGGTGAGATCTAGAGGGAATGATCAAAGCGATGCAAATATGCGCACGTGTTTGTTCGTTCGATTGACTTGAAGTGTGCACAAATCCCAAAAATGCCGAAGTGCGCCACAATGCTTTAAGTAAAACAAACGAACAAACACATGAAAGCGATTCGAACGCATAAGGAGCCCTCTCCTCTGCTCTTTATAGCTCTCATGAATGTTACACAACGATCAACCTTCACAGTGCAAATAGCCAAAACCAGGATATTTTAGGCAATATTAAAATCCTGGCTGGGACGTGTCCCGTATGAACGGCGCATATGGTCACCCTATATTTAGGGATATGCAAATAAAACAACAATAACAAAAGAATACGAGCAGACCTGATGTTCCTGTGGCTCAGTTGTAGAGCATTGTGTTAGCAGCGCAAAAGGTTGTGGGTTCAATACCCAGGGAACACACATACTGGTAAAAGGGGCTGCTAAATGCATAAATGTAAATGTAATTTGTTGGGAATTAAAGAACAATGCTTTAAAAAGTCATGGACGACATGAAACTATTCCCATCCAGTTAAACAATAATGCGACTAATCATCACAGCATTCCTGAACATCACAGCATACAGTCCCCATAGAGGAAATAAGGCCAAAAGTAATATGCTACTTCATACAATAATCATCCAGCTGCCACTCTTCATTTGAATGCAGAGGATGATATTGTTCATGTATGCTTTGCTTTCCGCTGCCTTTTCTTCTCTGGATCGTAGAAAGGCAATCATATTCTCTCATTGGCCTTGTCACTGAGCCTGAAAGATGCCGTCCACCCACAAAACAAATCTATAAGCCTCGCCTGCATTACTATCTATAAACTCCTCCTTTCATTTGCATAATTCCATCAACAAACCACAGAGGATCAGCTATTATCCTTCAGGTAAAATCCACAGTTCGGGGGAAACAATGAGTAAGCTAAATGAATATAAATCTCAGCACAAATATGCTGAGTAAATACAATGGGAATATGTCAAGAGAAACATTTAATTCAAAATTAATTGAGAGTGTTTTTGCAACACTGCTTAATGTATTAATACTTTTTGCTTTGTACTGTTTCACAAAACCTTTAACAAAACTCTATTTTGTCACTTTTTTTTTTTCACATATAGCTACTTGGGTGAGTTAAAACTTAAGAAACTTAGAAACTTAAAAATGGGTCACGGACCACTGGTTTAATGCATTTGTCAACCCTCAGGCAAGGGTGGGACGAGACAGTCTAGTTTCTCTCCGCCATGTAATAGCCATGCCACAGTAATCAGACGCTTTTGTGCCCATCTCGCAGCCTCTTCCTTCGTGCTGAATGGGGCGTCAGAGTTAAGCTGGCTGGCTCTCGCCGGGTGACAGTTTGCTAATGCCCTTTAAAAGCCAGAGGGACAGGCTTTGGGCAGAGCACAGTGCGGTGAGTTGAAGACTTCCATATTGTAATTTCCCTCCATGAACGGCTCAGATAATGTCGCCTTTCATGGCTGCCACCAGATTGCCTCAGATAACGATGTGGCATTCAGTTCTGCTCTTTAGGAATTAAAACAGAAAATTGGAGGCCCAAGCATGTAATTATGTTGGGGAGAAGTGAGCAACATCAATTTGTTCTTGGAGGAGGTGGAGGGGAGAGAAGGAGGGGGAAAAGAATAGAAAAACAAGTTCCTTTAGCTGTCGGCGGAAAACGAGACTATTAAAAAAAAAAAAAAACTCTTGTGTATCTCTGTTATTCTTATTCAAAGACATAGTTCAGTCAAAAATGATATTTTTTGTACTCTCCTATTTGCCTTTAAACACATGACTTCATTTCTTGCTTGGAATATAAAAGGACAAGTTTAGCGGAATGTCCAAGCTGCTCTTTTCCATTCCTTGAAAGTGAATGGTGACCAAGATTTTCAGCGTTTGAATAGATTTTTTTTTATTAGCATTATTATTTACTGTCATAAAAGTAACATAACTTCCAAAGACTTGGAATAAAAAGCAAGAGTTGTATGGCCCACTTTTATGTAAAGTTTATGGCCATTTTGTGTTCTCTTTAAGACCTGACAGGTATGGTCACTACAAGCTGTAAAAATTTAGTCAAATTTAGAAATGAAACCACAAATGTTATTTACCCACACATTTTTGGTTCCAAACCCAAACTGCTTGTGTAGAATATAAAAGGAGAAATTTAGCGGAATGTCCAAGCTGCTCTTTTACATACACCAAAGGGAATGGTGACCAAGATTTCTGGTTTAATTTACTCTTCTTTCGTTTAGTTTTATACAAAAAAACTCATCATACAGGTTTGGAATGACGTCAGAGTGAAAAAATTATTATAAATAATTACAAAATAACAAATAATTACAACAACCAAAAGCTGGGTGAACTGTCCCTAAACATTTCTAAACCAAAACTTTACCCAGCATCTTGAATAGACAGGAAGCATTCAAGCGAAGGCAAAAGGGACCAAATTGCCTTCAGCAAAGTCTTCATCACCGAGGTCATAACCTTTTCTTCCTTCAAAATGTGAAAAAAAAAAAACGGAAGCGGCCATGGAAGAAGAAGTTGCCTGGGCGACGGCATTCGTTTAGCGTCAGGCATGTGGGGTTTTTTTTATGGCTTGCCTATGGCATTAGTCTCCCTCGGTGCCAGCAGGCAATCACCTCTTTATCACTGGGCAATTATCTAGCCAGAGCTGCTCTGTGTCTCTGCCCACCTCTGCCTGCATCACACATGACCCCTTACAGTCGGTCTGGCCCTGCTGCAGCACAGGGAGAATGGCAGGATGACTGTAGAGATATTTATAGAGAGACGAGAAATGGAGTGAGCTGAATGCGAGGACCCCAGTTATTAAGGTCCCTGGCCCTGTAAGATTGCCTGAAATGGCCTCGCTCCTTTTTCTGCTGTTTGCTAAAGAACATCTTCAGGACTAAACATGGTGATGGTGCATATATAGTTTTGGTTCTACCAGAACTTGTTTTAGGTCCTAAACATATGCACGTATATAAGCCCAGATATTAATGCTTGGGACTAATTAACATTCTTCCTTAAGTAGTATTTTGTCTTGTTTTCCAGAAAATCATCCAAACAATATAGCATAATATGCTGCATGTAATCAGTTCTAATATCATATACACAACCATTCAAAGGTTTGTAATCATTAAGACGTTTCTGAGAATCTCTTATGCTCACCAAGCTGCATTTATTTGATCAAAATATATTTAAACAGTAATATACTGAAATTCAAAAGTACTGTTGTCTATTGAAATATACAGATTTGGTGCGCAAAAAATATGAATTATTATTAATAATGTTAAAAACTTTTTTTTGCTACCTAATATTTTTGTGTAAACCTGCATACACTTTGAATTACTATCTATAAAACAAGATAAATTTAAAAAGCAAAAATCTCGTAATCTTGTAGGTACCTTTTTTAAGATTAAATATTTCTACTGGGAACAAAACACAAACATCTCAGAATGGAGGCAATAAATCTCAGTAACAAGGAAGTGGCAGAGTTACCTTCTATAAAACCAGATTTACTTTTATCCAGGAGCTCACTATAAACATACAGACTATTTAACTAATTAAAAATGACCTCACTCAGGATTTACTTCGAACTAGGGATAGTTAGATTCACCAATTCACATCAGTACATCGCAATAAAAGTTAACTATACCATGCATCGATTTAAAAAATGTGAATTTTGATACAAGTTGACATTTGTATTACAATGCATCATTTTTAACATATTTGAATCAGTAAAAAACTATTTTATATATATATATATATATATATATATATATATATAAATTTGTGACCAATATTTTATATGTAGATAGATTTCACATGTCTAAACGGTTTCTAATGCTCATTCTCTCATCGGCCACTGCTGCTACGTGATTACGACATATCACAACAGTTCGTCAGAAGGCACTTAAGTTAATTTATTTATGATTTGCTGTCTGTCTGAACCATTACCTATACCATACTGAATTGCATAGCATCATATTTTTTTCCCCATTTCATTATATTGCATTGAACTGAACTGCATTGTGTTAAATTGAATAGAAATCGTATCGCACCGTATCCGTTTCAGCTTCATATGTATCGTTAATATATCGTATCGTTGACAATGCATGTGTATCGCATGGGCCTCAGTTATGTAGATTCAGATTCCTACTAAAATCTGTTGCTCCACTATGAAAATACTTAACCTAAATAAGAAACTAAATGATGTAGACGTAGTCATTTTACACTAATGTGCACTATAGCTCCACCTGTGGCAATACTGCATTGCCCTAAAAATTATGTTTCACAATGCATCCAAAATCAAATTTGCATGGCTATAAGCATTTGCACTCACATACTTATGTAAAATATGGGGTCTGAGTGCACTTCCTTTTCGATATTTCTTCACCATATATTTACTTACAGAGGGTGGTTTATATGTACAGTATATAGTAGCCATATTTCTACAAAGTATCCATTTATGACTAGAAAGACATTTTGAGTAAAACATACAAAATTCTACTGAGGAGCTAGGGTTGAGATTGTATATTTCTCTATAATACATCAATCATGTTGTCTATTTCTAGATCCTCCATCAGAAGGAATGCTTTCAAACAATGCATAAAAACTATTAAAAGATGCATAAAAAAACCCTTTGAATAGCCAGCACTGGTATATTTCTCAACAACAGGGGGCAATGTAGGTTAATAGCAGAACATGTGCCCCCCTCCTCAGCGCCCTCCTCCCCAAAATACCCAGACAAACATTCCCCTCATTAATGTTGGCTTCAGAACATTCTGAAGTGCTTTCAAGCAATTTGTGCGTCATATTAATCTAATGCACCGTCTCTGGTGATTGGCATCAAGTAAAAGAGATCTTTCTGGCTTTCCATCAACATCCGCGCTTTTATTCATCTTCCCAAAAAAAAGAGAGAGAGAAAAAAAAAAAAGTCGAAAATGAAGATGGCTCTGCTCAGAAAAAGGAAAAAGATCAAACATGAGGCAGCGGGAGAAAAACACAGATAAAAGATGTTCGGCTTGTATTGACAAGAGTGTCTGAAAGAAAATTAATGTTTCTTGCTTTCATCGCGTGTTTATGTCACCCCCCCCCCCCCCCCCCAATTCCACTCCAGAGACGAGGATGGGGCCGCATCTGATATTTCCAACATCTTCATGTACTATTGAATGATAAGCTGTTTGTCAGATTTAGGAGTCAGATGTACCTTTTTGAAAAAAATGCATCTGTCTTTTGGCACGATGTTGTCAGCACTATTACCCCTCCAATTTGCGCTCAGATGCCCCCTCCTCTGCTCTGACTAAAATCCAATTTACTGGCTGTCAGCTCAACCCAGTAATCCTCTGCACAGCTGTGTTTGTGGAAGGAGCCTCTTAATTTGCTCGTCCTCCACGTTTCTAAATGTACCATTGCCATATCTGAAGCTAAATGTTAGCTTATGCGGTTTGTTGCCTGTTTATGAAGGCGCAATGAATGCCTGTAGACGATCCTTTCAAATTCTGCTCATGTGAGGATATGAGTGAACAGAAGAGCGTAGAAAATGCTAGTGGCGCTAACTTGCTATGGTAGGTCATTGCTAAGTGGTAGCTATGCTGTTCTGGGTGTTTGCTGGCTGGTTAGCCCAAATTGAAGAGCCACGAGGAAACAAAACAAAAACAAAAAACTTGTCTATTATATTTTTGTCTTTTTTTCCCCAAACCAGTTGAGCACAAATCCCGCCCCACAGGTGAAAAGACTTAATAGATTAAATTTAGAGTTCAGAAATATCATAAATGGATCCAGTCATGACAAATAGTAATGCTAACTATCTGCCATTGCTATAATAATCTAGCGGTTGTGTGTTAGGTTTACGGTTTAGCATTTACTTCAGTACAGGCAATGTGCATTTTGATTGACATGACCAATCAGCTGGGAGGTGGGGTTTGCACTTAAATAGTTTCAGAAGAAAAAAATAGCATGACACAGTTGCTTTCATAAATGCACCGTATATTTAGCTGCCAGATGAAAATGATAAAGCAATTGCTTTGAAAATTCAAATCCAACTTCTACTGAACAAGCTGCGTAAGTTGAGGTAGGTTATCATTTGTTAAATTACATGTTAGCATTTAGCACTCAGCATTAGTCTTTTTTTTTTTTTTGAGTAAATTTATACAACCTAGCAGAAAATCATGTATTGGGGGAAAAAATATTTAGAGTATCTTTAAAAGCCCCAATCAGTATTTTTATTTTTATTATTTTGGTTATGTAGAAGATGTCTTCCCTGATATATTGACACCTAGTGGTGTGGAAGCATTACATAAAAATCTACAACTGTAAAAATGACCATTTTCAGTGTTTCTATCGTTAACTAAAACTATTACAAATTGTACCAATAAATATTTTCTGATTAATATTTAGATGAAAAATGTAAAAAAGAATGTAACTAAAATTAAGTTTGTTGAAATACTACAACTGCTAAAACTTAAAGCTGTAAATAAAAATACACTATGAAAAATGGCAAAATCACTAACAAAACAAGAAATGTAAATTTAATCTGCACTGATTAAAGTATTCAAATTAAAGCTTATTCAAAATATTCATAAATATTCTAATAGTAAACAATAATACACTGACACTAACAGGCAGGATTAATTTATTCCACAATCAATAATAATCAAATGTAGGGTTGGATTAATATGGCAGCTCTCGAGGTGACTCGTTAGGCTACTAATATGACTGGAATCATCATCTCATATGATGCACTGATAACAACAAAAAAAATATATATAATATAATTGTGAGTGCCCCTTTAAATATGCTTCTGTGTATCTGGTTTAAAATAACAAAACCCTTGATTAGTTTAGTCAAAAACAAGAAGCAAAAAAGATATCTGATAAAAAGTCGCAAACTTCGACATGCGATATCATAAAGCAGTTGGTTTTGGCATGTTGTGGCTCGAGCTGGAACAGTGAATTATAGAGACAGTGTCATTTCCACAGAGTTGCACACTGCACCATCTCTGACACGGGAGATAAAAGTCACTGCCAACCTGTGGGAGCCACAGCAACCACCCGGCCTGCCTTCCCGCACACGGCTCTCTCGGACCATTTGCATTTCCTGCGGACGCTCAGCATCTCATGAATGTTAATAAGGGCATATTTTTCCCATGTACTGGCCCGGCAGTTACTGTGGGATTGTCCGTACGCACATCTTCCGCTGACCCACGCATGTCTGTGATATGAAAATGAGTGTGAATGATAAGCCCCCGGGGGCCGGATCGACTCCAACAATTAATCCTGCCATTTACGAGAAAAATTTGCCTATGCCGGAATACATGAATATATGTATATCTATCTACCCCATATGGAGGAACTAACTAGAAACTATCCGTTTTATAGTATCTCTCCCTAAAACTGAACCGAGATGTCCCTCATGAATGAATATTAGGGACTGACTCAACCAGTCGCGGCTGCCTTTCAACCTCCCCCGTTATGAGGCAACCGATGCGAGCTATAAATACCCAGTTGAAGATTTTCCTATGGAATATTCTGAGTCACTCTGGGAACGTGAGCGAGGACGTGTGGGCATGCAGGGACGGGGAGGGTACGTGGGCGGCAGTGAGATCATCAAAACGTGCCCAAGTGCCTCAGAGGGGAGGAAGGGTACTCACCGCGTGTGCGTAGGTGCTGTAGGTGCTGAAGGGCAGGGCGATAGCAGGGTTGAAGATGCCAAACTGGCCCACCATCTGCTGCATGCGGCGGATGGTGCGCTCCTTGTCCGTGTCGGCAAACTTGACCACCAGGCTGGACGACGCGCCCTGAGGGAGGAGAGAATCGGAGCCAGTCTGAGGAGAGAGGGCAGGCTGCGTTTAACCTCCCGCTTTGCAAACGAGACCGTCGACCACCACAGAAAACACAACAATTAAAAAAAAATAATAAAAGATAGCAGGACAATTGTGGTAGCTACATGTGACTACACCATTACAGTGACACTATGTAATTCAATTCAATTTTAGAAAAATATAAATAATTGAATGAATTTAAAGAAACAGTTCACTGAAAAAAAGACAGTTCTGTCATCGTTTAAAGCCTGGAATGTTAACAATAATTATAAATGTATAAAGCCAGTCGCACAGCAGATGAGAAGCATAGCATCTATTGCTGCGGCACCTGGGGATCAGTTCGGGGTTCAGTGACTTGCTCAAGGGCACCTATGTCGTGGTATTGTCAGCCCGAGACTCGAACCCATAACCTTAGGGTTAGGAGTCATACTCTATAACCACGACTTCCCCCGATCTTCATATTGTTTTGAATTTTTGATAGGCGCTGCAGACAGGTGACGAAAGAGGGCCGCCAGTGTGTGTTAACTCATAGAAAACAATGTGTATGATTTTTTTTTTTTTTTAACGCTGCACGACATTGCGCTTCTATATCGCCAATCTCATAGAATTCGATTATTAAAATTTTATAGTTATAGTTATCATATTTAGAGTAAACAGCCCTTTTAACTCATTGTCATGAACTTTCAAACTTGTATGACTCCATGAAACACAGATTACACAAATTAATATCCTATAAGTAAGAACCATCCGAGAAGTACATTGTCCATACATCTTGCATGCTGTATTTGAAGCTATATAATAGCTTTTTGTAAGTTATACACCCAACATTTATTACTCACTTAAACTTCAAAAAATAAAATAAAATAAAATACAAGCACTGTCCCTTTAAGGATGATCAAAACCTTAAGGTCTCACGTGAATTGCATATTTGAATCTACCATGACTTTTTCACTTCAACATCACACCAAACACAAAGTGGCTGGATACATTTAACAATAAAAATAACAGTTACGCTTTTTCCTCTAAGAAAAACTAAGTAAAACAACAACATACTGATTCTGAATGACTGTTTAACAAACTCTTAACATCAAACCTTCAGGCAAACAAACAAATACATCTACAAACTGTTAGCGGCATCAGTAGATTGACATGAGCCTTGGCAGCTTGAAGGTTACATAACAAAGTCTATTTCAGATTTCGTTACTTGATAGGATATGATATCGCACCTGAAATATCAAACGGATTAGATGAAGACTGTGGGTGTGTTTTGAGATTGACAAGGCCACCGGTGATCGTGGACTGACCTTGAGTGTGTGGGTTTCTAAGTCTGGCTCACTCATTCTCTCCTGTACCATGGTAATGAAACACGAGAGCCGTGCTCACATTCATTATGAATCTCTCAATGACTCAATGCTACACTTGACCTTTATCAGCCTACAAAATCACCTGTTCCAGCATGCCCCCCCCCCCCCCCCCCCAATTTTTTTTTCAAAAAATAAACTACTAAATCGATTTTGGCAAAAAGGCCAAAATATAACTGTCATCTGATGGTAGAGAAAGGTTGTGCATCAGCCAAGATAAGAGGCTGGTTGAAAATGACGGGAAAATGTCAATAAGCAGCCACAATAAAGGAGAATATCAGGTGAGGCCACAAATGTATTTGTGGTTAGGTTTTCAAATGGTGGGACGTGTCCCAAAAATGGGTTGCAGGACTATATCTAAGCAGGAGAAAAAAAACTATGCTAAATGGCAACATAAAAAAGCAACTAATCATATAATTGTTCATAATTTTGTCAAAACACAATGTGCTTTGTGCAGTGACTTATTTACTTAATAAGGTATTTATAACTTTTTATTTAAATGTATTTTTTTTTTTTTCGTTTTCATTTTATTTAAATTTCTAGTAAGTGTATTGTTCTTTTGTCATTTAGATTTAATTTGTTACATATCTATCTATTTATCTATCTATCTATCTATCTATCTATCTATCTATCTATCTATCTATCTATCTATCAATCAATCTATCTATCTACAGTACATAATTGTATATATATATATATATATATATATATATATATATATATATATATATATATATATATATATACACACACACACACACACAAGGGGAGCTGCACAAGATCCCGGGCCCTATGCATTGGTCCTAATGGGCCCCCCTCCCCTTGAAAATATATATTCCAGACTTTTCAAGGACCCTCTCTTCCTTTGGGGCTCTGGTAATCAGTACTGGTTTTACCCCCAGTCCAGCGCCCCTGCACACACACACACATACTGGGCCCTATTTTAATGATCTAAGTGCATGCTTTAAAGCGCACGGTGCATTCAGGGCATTTCCGAATCCACTTTTGCTAGTATAATGGTGGGAAAACCAGTCTGCGCTTCTGGCACATGGTCTAAAAGGGCTGTCCCTATTCTCTTAATGACTAATGGGTGTGTTTTTGGGCATAACATGCAATAAACCAATCATAGTCTCATTTCCCATTCCCTTTAAGAGCGAGTTGCACTCGCGCCATGATGGATTCGCTTTTTAAATGGCAGAATTTTAATGCTCTACCACTGTGTTCATATGGCATTGAATTAGGAGTGCAAAAGGTTGCAGCGAAAAAATCCGCCTGAACACACCTTTTTTAGAACAGCACGCCCATGGGCACACAAATGGGCGCAAATGCTTCTGCTATTTAAACAATGCAGCGCAGCATGGGAAAATGAGAACTACATCATGCTGAAACTACCAAAAACACTCTATGTATGTACGTATATATATATATATATACAGTATTGTTCAAAATAATAGCAGTACAATGTGACTAACCAGAATAATCAAGGTTTTTAGTATATTTTTTATTGCTACGTGGCAAACAAGTTACCAGTAGGTTCAGTAGATTGTCAGAAAACAAACAAGACCCAGCATTCATGATATGCACGCTCTTAAGGCTGTGCAGTTGGGCAATTAGTTGAAAGGGGTGTGTTCAAAAAAATAGCAGTGTCTACCTTTGACTGTACAAACTCAAAACTATTTTGTACAAACATTTTTTTTCTTCTGGGATTTAGCAATCCTGTGAATCACTAAACTAATATTTAGTTGTATGACCACAGTTTTTTAAAACTGCTTGACATCTGTGTGGCATGGAGTCAACCAACTTGTGGCACCTCTCAGCTGTTATTCCACTCCATGATTCTTTAACAACATTCCACAATTCATTCACATTTCTTGGTTTTGCTTCAGAAACAGCATTTTTGATATCACCCCACAAGTTCTCAATTGGATTAAGGTCTGGAGATTGGGCTGGCCACTCCATAACATTAATTTTGTTGGTTTGGAACCAAGACTTTGCCCGTTTACTAGTGTGTTTTGGGTCATTGTCTTGTTGAAACAACCATTTCAAGGGCATGTCCTCTTCAGCATAGGGCAACATGACCTCTTCAAGTATTTTAACATATGCAAACTGATCCATGATCCCTGGTATGCGATAAATAGGCCCAACACCATAGTAGGAGAAACATGCCCATATCATGATGCTTGCACCTCCATGCTTCACTGTCTTCACTGTGTACTGTGGCTTGAATTCAGAGTTTGGGGGTCGTCTCACAAACTGCCTGTGGCCCTTGGACCCAAAAAGAACAATTTTACTCTCATCAGTCCACAAAATGTTCCTCCATTTCTCTTTAGGCCAGTTGATGTGTTCTTTGGCAAATTGTAACCTCTTCTGCACATGCCTTTTTTTTAACAGAGGGACTTTGCGGGGGATTCTTGAAAATAGATTAGCTTCACACAGACGTCTTCTAACTGTCACAGTACTTACAGGTAACTCCAGACTGTCTTTGATCATCCTGGAGGTGATCATTGGCTGAGCCTTTGCCATTCTGGTTATTCTTCTATCCATTTTGATGGTTGTCTTCCGTTTTCTTCCACGTCTCTCTGGTTTTGCTCTCCATTTTAAGGCATTGGAGATCATTTTAGCTGAACAGCCTATCATTTTTTGCACCTCTTTATAGGTTTTCCCCTCTCTAATCAACTTTTTAATCAAAGTACGCTGTTCTTCTGAACAATGTCTTGAACGACCCATTTTCCTCAGCTTTCAAATGCATGTTCAACAAGTGTTGGCTTCATCCTTAAATAGGGGCCACCTGATTCACACCCGTTTCTTCACAAAATTGATGACCTCAGTGATTGAATGCCACACTGCTATTTTTTTGAACACATCCCTTTCAACTAATTCAACTAATTGCCCAATTGCACAGCTTTAAGAGCGTGCATATCATGAATGCTGGGTCTCATTTGTTTTCTGAGAATCTACTGAACCTACTGGTAACTTGTTTGCCACGTAGCAATAAAAAAATATACGAAAAACCTTGATTATTCTGGTTAGTCACATTGTACTGCTATTATTTTGAACAATACTGTATATATAGCTGCATAACTTTTTACTGTACACTGTAAGTGTACTGATCCATAATTTTCTAAAACTTTTTGCTTTAAATCAAATGTTCTAGTTTAAATAAGAACCGCTGATTAAAAATATTTTTGATCAAAGAACTTTTCAAAAAGCCTGCAGTGATTATGAAAAAAAAACCCACTGGATATCTGGAACCAAGGCTGCTGAAAAAAAAATGGGTGGTAACTGTTGTTCTCTGTATTGTTTTCGGAATGCTTAGCAAGGGCCAAGTACAAAGCAATCAGTTTGCACATCCAAGCTCGACAACGCTGGCTCTGGGCATACGGCACTCACGTAGGCGTTTGTAAGGGGTTGCCAGAAAAGCAACGAAAGACAGTCACTGGGGAAGATAAATTTACATTAAGTCATCTTGCAGATGCTTTTATCAAAAGCGAATTACAATTGGGATGTAGATTCGATTTCACTCCGTTTCAACCTTCATGCCCTCAGCCTTTCCAGAACTGTTTTATTGCATTGTTTCCTCAACTGCTTAGTTAGGATATCATTATCGGGGACACTATCAATGCGTTCAGTCACTGCTCATTAGTTGTGCTGCATGACTAAACTAAATGGACTTTTGCAGGTCAAGAACTGTACGACAAAATGCCCAAGTGTAAGACGGCACAAGTTTGCAATCTCTAAAAAAGGCCTTATCTTGTATCCCTTCAGGGTTTTTTTTATCACCAAAGTAGTTAAAATGATTTCTGGGTAAAACCTCAAGGGAGTTAGAGACATCTGTGGACTGGAATAAAAACATTTGGCATTTAGAAAAGACTGGTGAGATGTGTTAAAAGTTTGACAGCGGACCTGCAGCATCTTTTTTTTGTTTTCACTGATGGAAGTGATAGTTCAGTCAAAAAAAAATGAGAATTGTGTTATCATTTCTCACCCACATCATTCCAAATCTGTATGACTTGTTTTCTTCAGTGGAAGACAAATGGAGATGTTTTGCACAATCTCCAAGTTGCCTTTCTCCATACAAAGAAAGGGAATGGTTACAACAATTTTCTGTTATTAATAATGTATATTTCAATCTATTCATTACAATAACTTACTGTATGACTTCAGAAGACTTTACTAAAAAAGGTGTAAGATTTACATTGAAACAATAAATTACTTGTACACTTTAAAAAACATTTTTTACAAGAAATTCAAAAGAAATTACAAATTAATTGAATTAAATCTGAAATTTTGAAGCAGAAAAATATTTTATTTTCTCTCTCTCTCTCTCTCTCTCTCTCTGTATATATATATATATATATATATATATATATATATATATATATATATATATATATATATATATATATATAATTGTACTCCAATAATCAGTTTTACTTAAACTTTTTACATCAAATCATTTAGACTATTTATTTGATGTTTTTATAGGGTTCAGTTGTATTTTTGAAGCTCGACAACCTTGGCCAATATTCTCTGGAAACTTACGGAGCCCCGCACATGACATGCAAGAAAAAATTTACTTATTTGTTCCTTCGATGTACTAAAACTTGCACACGATTACTATTTCGTTCCCTCGATTTGCTAAATCTTGCGCACAATTCACTTATTAGTTCTCTCGATTTATGATTCGTGTGTTCAATTTGTAAATCAAGGAAATCAAATAGTAAATTGTGCACATGATTTAGCCTACTATTTTTTTTCCTGCATGCCATGTGCGGGACTCTGTAGAAACCGGTTTCTACCACAGAGAATAAAACTCAGAATTGCAAAATATAATCTGGATCTGGGGTCGCAACTACTTTTTAAAATGTTTTTATCGGTGGCAAAAAATTGACTTCCATACCACACACTTTTACTGTATTAAGAGTTTTAGTGTTCCCTAGAACAAAGTAGGAGTAAATGATGACAGAACATTCATTTTGGGTGAACTTTCCGTTTAACTTCTTGAACTCGTGGTATTAAGTTGTATGCAGACATTAGGCCTACGCTGGCATTTTAATCTTAACCTCAAATGCGATTATCTGCAGCTCTCAGAGTATTTATTGGAAGCCTAGATGTTCTGCACACCACCTTGAGCTATTACGAAGGAGAACACAATATTTACTGTGTGTTATGAAAGTTCTTGGGCAAAGCCAATAAAAGAGGAAATTCAATGTTCCTTTAGTCCTAAGTTTGGAGCATTCAGAATTTTCAGAATGTGTTGATGGTATTTGTCCAATCCTTTCTTGACTGTTTGTTTGCTTTAGCTCGGAGACATCCGGCGAATATCAGGGCCGAGGGCTTGTTGGTCCAGCAAGATATAGGCTATGCGTTTGTAAGAGAAATTGATAGAAAGAGAGAGAGAGAGAGAGGAAAAGGCAGAGAGAGAGAGAGAGAGAGAGTGGTGGTTGATCTGTGAAGTAAAACTCTCATTAAATTTTAAGCCGCCAAGCACCCGGAGGAATTCCCATAGGTCCAGGACCCAGCGAAATGGATGCAGGAGAGGAAGTAAAACTGTGGGAATAAAAAGTGCAGCTGTTCTATAGAGGAAAAAGAGGAGGAAAACGAGGGCTTGGAATCAAAGTGTGCTGCATCTTTACGTTTCACACTTTTTCTTTTCTGTGTGAACATTGACCATAAAGGCACTAACTAAGCCATATATTTGATGTAACTTTACCTCCACACATCTGTCTCTGTGCATTAAATATGAATAAGATAACAAAAAACTGATTATCTTTGACAAAGATCAGCTGAATCTGTTGCTGCTTCTTGTAGTTAAAAAAAAAAAGTTTACCAATTTCTGAGGTCTTTTTAATGTTCAATGACTTTTAATTACTGCATTGAGATATATATATATATATATATATATATATATATATATATATATATATAGAGAGAGAGAGAGAGAGAGAGAGAGAGAGAGAGAGAGAGAGAGAGAGATACAGGTTCTGGTGATATAATTAGAATATCATCAAAAAGTTTATTTATTTCACTAATTCCATTTAAAAAGTAAAACTCTATTATATTCATTCATTACACACAGACTGATATATTTCAAATGTTTATTTATTTTAATTTTGATGATTATAACTGACAACTAAGGAAAATCCCAAATTCAGTATCTCAGAAAATTAGAATATAACTTAAGACCAATACAAAAAAGGATTTTTAGAAATCTTGGCCAACTGAAAAGTATGAACATAAAGTATGAGCATGAAAAGCACTCAATACTTAGTTGAGGCTCCTTTTGCCTGAATTACTGCAGCAATGCGGCGTGGCATGGAGTTGATCAGTCTGTGGCGCTGCTCAGGTATTATGAGAGCCCAGGTTACTCTGATAGGGGCCTTCAGGTCTTCTGCATTGTTGGGTATGGCATATCGCATCTTCCTCTTCACAATACCCCACAGATTTTCTATGGGGTTAAGGACAGGAGAGTTTGCTGGCCAATTAAGAACAGGGATACCATGGTCCTTAAACCAGGTACTGGTAGCTTTGGTACTGTGTGCAGGTGCCAAGTCCTGCTGGGAAATTAAATCTGCATCTCCATAAAGTTGGTCAGCAGCAGGAAGCATGAAGTGCTCTAAAACTTCCTGGTATACGGCTGTGTTGACCTTGGACCTCAGAAAACAACACCAGCAGATGACATGGCACCCAAAACCATCACTGACTGTGGAAACTTCACACTGGATCTCAAGCAACATGGATTGTGTGCCTCTCCTCTCTTCCTACAGACTCTGTGACCCTGATTTCCAAAGGAAATGCAAAATTTACTTTCATCAGAGAACATAAATTTGGACCGCTCAGCAGCAGTCAAGTCCTTTTAGTTTTGAGAAGATTTTGACGCTGTTTGTTGTTCAGGAGTGGATTGACACAAGGAATGCGACAGCTGAAACCCATGTATTGCATATGTCTGTACGTAGTGCTTCTTGAAGCACTGACTCCAGCTGCAGTCCACTCTTTGTGAATCCCCCCCACATTTTTTAATGGGTTTTGTCTCACAATCCTCTCCAGGGTGCAGTTATCCATATTGCTTGTACTTTTTTTTCTACCTCATCTTTTCCTTCCCTTTGCCCCTCTATTATTGCGCTTGGACACAGAGCTCTGTGAACAGCCAGCCTCTTTTGCAATGAACTTTTGTGTCTTGCCCTCCTTGTGCAAGGTGTCAGTGGTCGTCTTCCCCATGATTGTGTAGCCTACAGCACTAGATTGAGAGACCACTTAAAGGCCTTTGCAGGTGTTTTGAGTTAATTAGATGATTAGAGTGTGGCACCAGATGTCTTCAATATTGAACCTTTTCACAATATTCTAATTTTCTGAGATACTTAATTTTGGATTTTCCTTAGTTGTCAGTTATAATCATCAAAATTAAAAGAAATAAGGGGCCCAAAGTGTGCCAAGAAACTATCCCCCACACCACTACATCACCACCACCAGTCTGAACGCTGAGACAAGGCAGGATCGATCCATGCTTTCATGTTCTTTACTCCAAATTCTGACCCTACCATCTGAATGTTGCAGCAGGAATCAAGACTCATCAGACCAGGCAACATTTTTCCAATCTTCTATTGTCCAATTTTGGTATATATATATATATATATATATATATATATATATATATATATATATATTCATTCATTCAAAATTACAGTATAACTGAGAGCTATCAATTTGAACATTTACTAGACTTTAAAAAAAAACCTTATAATTTATCTGAACTTAAAACAATATTCACATAAGCCCATTCTAATAAATGTCATATATACCTGTGCCCTTTAGCAGAAATGTACATAAACTGAAGTTATCAGTGTTTGAAGTTATAAAACACTAAATTCTAAATTAAATATAGATGAATCCTTAAAGCTTTCGATTTTCTGTTTCTCATTGACATTAGACATCACAGAAGCTGGATATTAAGTTGTTTTGGCTGCTATTTCTTTAGCTGCCGCTGCTGAATTGTCATCTTAGTTATATATTTAAAAAAAAATGCAATTATAATATATTAATGCACTGGCCCTGCCCCCATACATGTCTGTATATCATCTTATATTTCCTACGGTTGACAAATAACCTCGATAAATGCAGTTATGCCCTAAAATTTAAGATATTGAGGCAAAAAATTATCCTGTATGAGTTTTTGTCTCATATTTATATCATATGATAAGCAATATCACATGAGCAGGGAGAGCAATATTACATGAATCCTGTTTATATGTCCGGATAACGACTGCAAATGCAGTTTCATACACCAGTTCAGTAAATAAGAAGTTAATACTATTTTAAATTAGTTTTGTCAACAAAAATGTTACCTAAAGCCACAGCAGAACTGTTGCGTGTCTCCAAGCAACACAGCAAGTTCAATTTCTGAATTTTTCCATGTTTTAAATGAAGGTTTAGGGTGCCACTTGGGACAGGGCCAAGGGCCCATTTATTAAGTGAGCTGTTGACTCAATTCCTGAATTAATTAGCTGTTTGATGAATCGAATGAATGAAGAAAGGCTTAAAGACATTTACCGCCACCTACTGGCATTTAGAGTAATCTTCCATTTAAAAAAGGAGAGGGGGGTGGACTTTAAAGGGATAGTTCACCCAAAATTTTTCATCATTTACTTAAACCTGAATTACTTACTTTCTTTTGTGGAACATAAAAGGAGGTATTTTGAAAACTCACTGAAAAAAGTGTTTCATTCATCCAACAATAAAAAAAAAAATGTGGGTAATAATTCACACACACACACAAATTTAAGTATGGGTTCTGAGTTTGTCATACCACAGAAAAATGTGTTATTAGCCACTCAGCAAAATTTTAACGATAAAATAAGCTATCAAAATTTTTAAAAAATTTGCAGTAGTCTGTTGTGTTTTTCCTCCCATATTAATATATTTGGAATGTCAGAAGAACACATTATCCAAATCTGAACATATCCTTGCACTAATTAGCTTGGTAGGTTGCATTGGTCATTATGGAAGTGAGATGTTGCTTCTTTTTTCTTTAATTTGCACACTGTCAGTAAATCACAGTAAGTAAATTTTGCCCCGTTTAGTAAAACCGGCCCTACCGATTATTGAAAAAGTATATACATAGTGTATATATTCCACAAATAATATTCACGTAGCTAATATTTCAAATAAGACAGCTTCATTTGAAAATAAATAAATATTATATAAAAGAGTTATAAAAATGCATGTAACCCACTAGGCATCATGTTTTAACTCAGGCTATGTGAAGCCAAATATTAACAAGGCTGCAATTTTTGGCCAGTATTTCTCCCGTGGTTGTTGCTCAGATATCCACACAGTCACGAGGAAATGAAAATCCAGCTGAACGCACTGCCATTCAACCATAGACAGTGGCAATCGGTCGGCAGCGCAAACTCTCCTAACCAAGGAGATTGTAATATCAGATAGCAGCGGCAGTTTTCATTTTCCTGTATTTGTTGAAATACGCTCAATCCCTGGCGCATACACTCAGGTGGAAATGAGGCCGAAGCGGAGGGGCTAGAGTTCCTTGACCCCTCCCAGCCTTCGCCGGACGTAATTTCGTCCCTGGTCTTCTGCGTATAATGCTTTCCTGAAGTCTGGCAATGCTTTATCGTACGACAGTGTACATTTTTAATTGCGGGAGGTTGGGGTGGGGGGCACAGGGTTGGCCGTGCATGGTATAAAGCACATGTCAGAACCCTTCCTCAAAGGAGGAAATGTGTATGTATATTCTCTTTGTATTTATGCATCGTTCAGTCAGGAAAAATGCAAACATATTTAACACGAGCTTCTGGAGCTGGAAAATTAGATCAGGATAGGCCTATGTAGCTGTGACCCCATGGCTGTGCCAGCAAGAGAAATGGACAGAAAAGAGGGGCAAACATAGAAAGGAGGCAGCGTGTGCATATGTGTGTGCATGAAGATAATGCACTGACTGCCATGAGCCGGGGGGATTTGAGCCGAATATAAGATTGGACCGACTGTAAGCGTCAAGTAGTTCTGCAATAAGGCCAGTTTCTTGCTGCCCACGAGCACATCATTAGCAGACTGCTTTATGCATGCGTATTTAAAATGAATTAGCGCACGTTTCTTCACTTGACTTGTTCGTGTAATAACTATAAGCTGCATTTGGTTCTTTGAGGGCAAACTGAGGTTGTGAGAGGCTTCTTGGTGTATTTGTGCAACCCAGTAAAGAAGCAAATGATAATCTTTCGCACATCTTTGAGTTTGGTCTTAATCCACTACAAACATTTTGTCAGTTTTTTTTTGGTGAGGCGGTTCTATTTCTATAAACTGAAATCTCACTTGTCCAAATTATTTTAAATGGCTATATCTAAAATATCAAGTTCATTTAGTTGTGATTTTTGTTATTTTACACAGCATTTTGCGTTCGATAATAATAAAGATCACTTTTGTTAAGTTTCTTATCATTAAAACGTCAAGCAGTGTTATTTTTTCCATGTTATTCAATTTTTACAATTTTTTTGGGGGGGGGGGGGATTGCACACCAATTTCCCACCCACACTATAATCACATTTGCCGAAAATACAATTTCATTTATATTTGACTAAAACAAGTTTGAGTGTATATTACACATCAAATAAATTATATTTTATTTTATTTTGCACAGTATTTCACTTTCATTGGGTACAAAAAAAGTTGCATTAGCTTTTGTTAACTTTTCCTAACCAGGCAGAACGAAAGTGACGAGATAAAAGCTATTTCTGCCAAGACCACTATCGTCAAAGACTGACAATAAGCATACAGTTTGGATTGGTGGTATGGTTATGTTCTGAGCAAGAACTCCCTGCATAGACAGAACTGAACCAACAAAAATGTACTGCAGATACTGTTCAAGTTCAATAATTTTATATACACATTTTAGAATTAGTCTGATTCAAAGGAGAATTAGAACACTGAGTCCTGAGGAGCTGGGGATGGAGGGGGGTAATTAGCTATTGAGCAACGTGAAAACTCCTGATGATACTGAGGTACCTCATATATAAAAAAACTTAGATAGGCGCCATATTCCTAAAGATGGGTAGATGGGGTCAGCTGAGAGTCAGCTGATGCGAGCTTGACTAGCGTGACCTGCCAGAACTAACGCTACGCTTGATTTTTTTCCATTTTATTTAAAGTTTTGTTGTTTTATGCTGCGTTGTTATGAAAATTATTTTAAAAAATACTTGTCAAGTTAAACCTATTTCTACTGCAATTTCTATTTCAGTCACTTTAAGCGATGTAGACCCACCCACAGTGAAATCTCATTGGTCTAAAGTCTTGTTTCTCATAAATACAAACAAACGATCGATTGTCATTTGGTTCACTATTGTGCTTTTAGTCTGGACACACAAATAACTTGATGCTGTAAATTTGTTATATCACACCTATTTCTGAAGTAATTTCTTTTCCAATCGCCTAACGCCGTGTAGCCCCGCCCACATTGAAATCTGATTAATCTAAACACCAAATATGTTTTGATTGTCATTTTGTTCAGTACCGTACTTTTAGTATGGATAAACAAATCACTTGACGCTTTAATGTTGTTGCAGCATACCTAATTCTGACGCAATTTCTATTTGAATCAACTCTCACAACAAAGCTCCGCCTACAATGACGTTTTATTAGTCTAAAGTCTTGTTTCTCATATATGAAACATTCAATATGTTCTGATTGGTTGTCATTTCGTTTCGGTATTGGACTCTAGTCCAGACAAACAAATTACTTGTCGCTTCACATCTATTCACGTTGCGTTTTCTGTTCCAATCACTTCACGCAACGTAGAAGTCCTGTTCATCTTAAATGAAAATCAAATACGCTCTGACTGGTTGCCATTTTGTCACTTTGCAGAATATTTTACTTAGATGGCAGAAAAGTGTATTACTTATAAAAATATACTTGTAAAATCGTGTCTGGTGCTAGTGTTACTTTAATAACTGCAAGCTGCTGGTGGACCGAGGGCGTGAGAGGCTTGTGGGTGTTCGGTAAGTTCGCCATCGCTTCTTTTGAAGAGTTTGCAGATGGATGAGTGCTTCATCAAGCCCTGCCTTGAGAAGAACTCCATTATCTCAGCTAAACATCTCACTTTGGCACCTGGGAGCCGCGCGAGTCGTGACCCCTCCTTCTACAACTTCAGACTCGAGAGAATGGAGGCCGGTAAGGTTTTCCATAATCAATTTACCTTCCGAGATGACTATAAACCTTTTTCATCCCTCCCCCATGAGCTTCTTCCACCCTTCCCCTGTCTCTCCACCTCTCTCTCTCTACTTTTCTATCTTGCGTTCCTTCCCGCTCTCTCTCTTTTTCTTTCCTCCACTCCCACCTCAGTACATGCCCATGAATAATTCACCAGTCAATGTGGTGAAAGGTGAGGTAAACAAGTCTATTGCCTAATGTCCCGGGAGGATGGAGGGAAGGAGAGGGGAGAGAGAGAGGAGAGGATATCTGAGCGTGTGTGTGAGGTGATGATTTCAGGACTGTGGTTTACATTTCAATGTCCCTGAATCATTTGCACCTCGGTTGACCCTAAAGGTTATAAAGAGAGCAGATCACAACACAGATCTTTCTCTCGTGCAGCTTCTCTGTGCATTTCTTTCTCTTAAAGTGACAGTCCACCTAAAGAGTGCATTTTACGTACATTATTTAAACATCTAATTTTGTGTTCAAAAGACATAACATGTTTGGGATCACACAGTGGTGAATGAAAAATAATGACTTTTTTTATTTCTAGGTCAACTGATTCTTTAAAAATGTCACTGCGTTGTGAAAAATGAAGAAAAGAAGAAAAAAAAAAGCACAAGGTCAAATGCATTTTGACGGTTCATAGCTCGTCTGTATCCAGCCGGAGTCTTTAAGCAAATAAAGCAGCAGCGTGTGAGCTGCTTGGGATGCGTGTGTGACTGAATAGCTGTGTGATTCAGACAGACTGTGCTGAATAGTCTGCTTTTTAAGGCTCAGCGTCCAGTCCTCAAGATTGAAACGGCCGGACAAAGGCCACGTGCTGATATGCTGGAAATGCAGCTATTCAACAAAACAATATGAGCAAATATGCAGCTCGTAAGTTGAAGTGACTGATTTGTTCTTATTTGTTTGGAATCAGTTTGATTCCTTGTTCCTCTACTACTACTACTACTACACACACACACACACACACACACACACACAGACAGACAAAACCCTTTCTGCTTATTATATGTTAATATTGCTGCTGGCTGCTATTCATGTGGTTTGACCAACAAACAAACAAACAAACAATCATTATTCAACCTCATAACACACACACACACACACACACACACAAAATCTAACCACATATCTGCTAATACTACAAAAACTATTTAGTCACAGTACATGACTCGACTTGGAGGACAAATGTGTGTGTGTGTGTGTGTGTGTGTGTGTGTGTCTGTGTATGTATAATTGCATCCCTGCAATTTCACTGATAATTATTTGTTATGCTTATCTTTTTATGCTTTTATAACAATACTAGATTACTTCAGGTTGTAAATTGTGAATTTTAATCTTTTTTTTGTTTTATACTTGATATTTACACCACATGATATTTTTTAAGGAATATTTTCTCCTAGAAATGATCACTTCTGTCATCATTTACTCACCTTTACGTCATTCCAAAAATAAGATATTTTGAAGAATTTTGAAGAAACAAACAGTTGTTGGTCCCCCATTGACTTCCATAATAGGGAAAGAAATACTATGGAAGTCAATGGGGACCACTGTTTGATTACCAGCATTCTTTCTTATGTTCAACATAAGAAATAAACTCATACCAGTTTGAAACGACATGAGGGTAAGTAAATGATGACAACAGTTTTGGGTGAATTATTTCTTTAAAAAATGTCATGTGGTGTATCTGTCAAGTCAATAAATAGTAGCTTTCAAATGAAACTTTTTGATTTGAAGTTTTTTTTCAAAACCACATGCAACCTAAAGAATACTAAGAACACATTTCTAAGAAGTAAAGACGAGATTTTTATGTGACCCATATAATAATACTGTGACCCCAGAATGTAGAGTTGTATGAAAGTCATTGGAACCTCTGACTGCAGGAGCAACATCAAAGTACAAAGAAAGTCCAATGCTGAAAATAAGAGGTTTTGTGAGTGTGTGTGTGTGTGTGTGTGTTATAGAGAAGTGTGTACTCACTGGCATGGTTTGACTGCCGTGCAGGGCGCTGATTGCGGACTGAGCTTCGGCGTGTGTGGAGAACTTTACAAAGGCGCAGCCTGATAGAAAAAAGACACACACACAAAGGCACACAAACACTTTAACCACAGTGTAGAGAAGCACATTAAACACTGGAGAGGCAGAAAGCCCTCCAACGGTAAGCAAGCGGCTCCTCTAGAGACTGTACTGATGCGGAAAGCGTGCTATTTACCGCCACATGCCCATCTATGCAAACAAAGCGCAAAATACGGGATAATTGGTGTCGATTTAAACGCTGCTACAGATATTCATCACGAGAATTCAAACCCATTTGGGATTCAAGAGCAGTCATGTTGCAAGCCGTTGAAGAAGCTGTCAAAATATTAAGGATAGGTCTCAATGTGCCTTATACAAGCGTAACATGTTTTATACAGTTTTTATTAAAGAATTAAGCTCTATTTTTGCTAGAAACGTGGTTTGAAATAAAACACATTAGAAGCTAAATTAAAAAATGTTTTTATTTTTTTTTTATTGTACAGGGAATGTTTTGACATCTATCTTTTTCTTCTCTTCCATACGACTGGATATATTCAGAGATCCACCCCCTAAGTAGCAGAAATAATCCTACAGCTTTTTTTCGTAACACTGGCAAGGGGAAAACTTGCACTCCCACAGTGCTTTTCCAAATGCCAGGCTGTATTAGCGTCTTACAGTGTCCCCAAAGCCTCGCTGGGCAAACAATGGAGTCTATAAAAAGTTTCATGCTCAAATATGTGCTTTTTCTCCGTCTCTTATGAGTCTTTAATGTTGAATGGCAATAACTCAGAACAAACTGTTGGTTCTCGGACAGCATAAAATGTCAATGTAACATTTTAACATCATATTCAATATTTAACAACATTATATTTTTGAATACGCAAAAAGAAAAAGAAAAGAAGACAGAGGTTTGATTTTATATGGCAGAAATTCTTTTTTTTTTCTTTTAAAAGAAGTCTCATGCTAACCAAGGCTGCATATAGTTGATAAAAAAATAAATAACAATAGTACAATTTTAAAGGGGTCATATGATGCGATTTCCAGTTTTCCTTTCTCTTTGGAGTGCTACAAGCTGTTTGTGAATAGATAAGATCCATGAAGTTGCAAAGACTGAAGTGTCAAACCCAAAGAGATATTCTTTATAAAAGTTAAGACTCGTCCTTCCCTTCCTACAACGCCTCGTTTAAACACGCCCCCACATGACTACATCACTGTGTGGGAAGATTTGCATAACACCTCCCAATATATACGCAAATAAATAATGCATAACTTTTATTCTCTCTGTAGTTTTGTTGACGCCGCCACCATGACATGAAGACGTTGTGTATTTAGTTGCCAAACTACTTTGTTTGGAAAACTAGATCAGTGGTTAAGTTGTATTAACAACACTGTTCCAGAACAGTTAAACCCAGACATTTGAGTGTTTCCTGAACCTGGGAAAGTAGCATACAGATGTGCACAAAGGCTGTTACTACAAAGTGGGGCAATTCCAACTCCAGACATGGTTTTATGTTTACACGGCGCAATGTGTAAAAAGACATTATAGTCATTTTAATCAGTAATTATGTCCCGACTGGATACAACAAAATTATATGGAAAATTATTTTCAACACATTGCATTCCACCAAATATAAAAATAATGTTCTTTTTAGCAACATCAGATGACCCCTTTGAAAAGTTGTTTATTTTAATATATTTTAAAATGTAATTTATTCCTTTGATGCCAAAGCTAAATTTTCAGCATCAATTACTCCAGCCATCAGTGTCACATGATCCTTTATAAAATCATATGCCAGTCATATGAAATCATTATGCTGATTTGCTGCTCAATTACTATAAATGTAAATGCAAAATGTTAATGTAAACACAACTTTTATTTGATCTGATTAATCTGATTAATTATGAGCTGATTAATTGATTTGACAGCACTAGACACAATATGATCGCAAGTGTATAGTGTATAAGTAAGCAAAAAGCCCAATTTTATGTTGACTGATACCATAAAAGGTGACATAACCTCACCTTTACTATTTCCATCCGGACCTCGTAGCACAGTGCACTCCTCGATGACTCCATAGGGCTCGAAAAGACGGTACACGTCCTCCTCCGTCTGCTGTTTGTTTAGCATCCCAACGAACAGCTTCCTGTCTTCTAAAGCAAAGAAAAACATAGCAAGTGAAATGACTGGCGTAACCTCTCACCTCCCCATTACCCACAAACATCCCTATTGTAAGCACAGCCCAAATACTACCCAGACTTTTGGTCCCTGGCCAGCATGGGCAAACAGGGACTGCTTTTGCTTGGCCCATTTAGCTTGCGGGAATCGAGTCACAGCAGTAATTGTTCCCGGTGCCAAGTCTGTTCATTTTAATTTGGGGGATAATTGGGTTCAACCCCATGTTGGAGATGGTGGGTAGGCCTGAGGTGATAGCACTAAGCTGTCCTGCTTAGAGGCCTGGTTTTATAGGAAGAAGCAGACTGCGAAGAGACGACGCTTTCTACAAAACTCTGGAAGGTGTAGATAGACCGAGAGCATAGCTACCGCTGACCTGGAATTCAAACTAATGCAAGCTGTCTTGGACCCGTTCTGTGTTTAGTTTATGGTAACCGAGAGTCCTCACAGATAATGCTTTGTTTGACTGAGCTGAAATCTTGAATGTTATACAAATATGATCATCACAAATTAAAAAGGGCACTTTGCCAGATGATACTGGCCAAATCATTTCAAATCCTGATGACTTTTGCAAGTGAATTGGTGACATATTCTATCGAATATAATAAGGTTTGTAATCATGTCTATTCCAACTCATTATAATTAACAATTAAAAAAACAATATTACGAAAAAAAAAAAAATGAATTTGTATAAAATGTGAATTAATTTCTAATTTGGTCAGTCCAACGAAAATGTGATTATAGAATGCCATTTTGATTATTGCCTTTTAATACAGCATGTATGTGAATGCAAAAGATCTGCAAAGCTGTAAAGCCGAAAGTGTAAGATAAACTATCTCCTAAAAGAAAAGAAATTGGCTCTGAACAGCTGAAACGAGTTGTTGGTAAATCAAATCCCACTTCCATGATGGCTACACGTCACAGGGTTACATATTTGCATAATACTCGCCAATGTTCTATGTTGGACGCCTGCGAACAAACTGACCCACCCCCAAACACATCATTTGACTAACAAGTGCTTCTCTAATCTCGGGGAGTTTATCATGGGATTCATAAAACCCTTGCTCTTGAAAGATGGCTCAGCACCCAGTTTATTTGGACCAGCTGCTCCACTGAATCACAACATGTAAGTATGATAAATAATAGATGTTTATAATATTTTTGAGTGTTTTCGAAATACAGAACTATGGCAATGGGCATATTGTTTCCGACACACGCTGCACACAGTAGACCAATCACAACAGACTGGGCCATCTGGCCAATCAGAGATAAGTAAACTCACAGAAAGGAGGGGTTTAGAGACTGAATCTTAGAACTGCTTTGAACGAATCGTTTAAGAATCGCTGGAAAATGAGGTGGTATTAAATGCATATTTAGAGAAAACTAACGCATTGTTTGACCTTGCATAATAGGGGCACTTTAAAAGAAAATTACAATTAATTAAAAGAAAAATGAAATTTCATAAGCAAGATAAACAGACATGCGCCTCAGAGAACACAAGTGTTTCAACCCTAAATGAATCAGTCCAAACGAAACGATTCATTCTTAAAAGACACTCATTCTGTTTCTGAATGAGTCATTGTGTTGCGAACGAATCGGCTGAAAAGTTTTCCGAAATCGTATGTTGAAATATGCAATTGAGACATGTAATTAAATATGCATACATTTCCAAAACAGAAATCTGAACACTGGATAAAGCCAGGTACGGAATTCTTGTTTCGTTCTGTTTTCAAATGAAACTTTTTGATTTGATATTTCTTTACGTACAAAACCATGACTGGGGAAAGAAACTTGTGTAGCCTCACCAGACTGAGCTTCAGCAGTGTGATTCAACTAAACCTCCAACTTTATCATTGCATTGATCTTTGTGAATATATGTCAATGGGATGGACGTGTCTATTGAGTCTGCACGTATTGATATTCCCTGATACGCTCTGGAACCTGGCCGGCTCCGTGTCTCGTCGCAATCGTGACGTGCTCTAAAATAATCAGGAGTGTCAGCGCGTTGTCTGGGCCCCGTGCGCTCTTTATCGTTTGTGGCAGGATCAGAGGGTGTGTATCAAAATAGAGGCGATGCAGTGTGACATCTGTCACGTTACATCGGAGAGCATTTATCTGCAAAAAAAGAAGGCCCTGAACTGGAAAATAAAAGGGCAGGATGGGCCTTCAACAACGCCTGAGGGGGGATCTTGTGATCTGGAGGTAACGTTCCTGGACAAATTCACATAGATGTGGCCTTGAGGTCTTGCCGTGCTTCTTGTGATGTCTCAGCTCAGGGAAATGAGTGATGGGACTCTGGATTAATGTACGAAGCTGACCTGTATGAATTTAATACAGCCTGTACTTCACCTCAATATTTATGCCACAAGCGCTGCTGTGGTAGCATGCTTTAAAATACACCCTTGCGGCTGTCCTGACAGCTGAATGGAATAATACTTATGGGCGGAAAGAGTGTAACAGTAACACACACCGTAAATCAGAAGGTAGCATGGAGACAATGGAGGGGATACAACTTCAAAGTCCATTAAAAAAATTTCAAACCTGCTTGAATTTTCTTTTTTTCTTTTTTTTTTGTGGAAAACAAAGATAATCTTTGTAAAACTATGCAGAGTAAGTGGATTTTGACAATAAATGCTGACTGGACGTTTTAGTCTCTTTAAAAAAATGACACAAAAAGCACCATAAAAGTGGTTCATGTAACTTCTGAAGAACCCAATTTTAGTTTCTATTCATATTCATAGTTTGAATGGTTTGTCAGAATTGACTTTGTGTATACGTCACAAATACTGTCTAAATGATTTTGTCTGATTGATGAAAATAAAATTGAAGTCAAATATCATCATTTAATCACAAAAATGAGCGAATGAGTCAAATCTTTTCACTGAATCATAAAAAGATCTGAATGACTTGTGAACAAATCAATTCAGTCAAATCTTTTAATTAAAAAAAATAATAAAAAAATCAGTAGGCATGAGTAAAAACTTTATATTGAATCAAAAATGATCTGTCTGAATGAATCAAATCTTTCCATTCAATTACAAAAACTATCTGAATGATATGCTAACAGATACTCACTCAAATCTTTTTACATAATACCTAAATACTTTCTGTCCAATTTATGAGTAATTTTTATTTTAAGTCATCTTTTAAACTGAATCGCAAAACTCGTCAAAAGGATTCAGAGTGTTTAATGAACAAATCATTGTAGTGAGTCAAACCGTTTTAATGAATCGCGAAACTGGTCTTTATGATTGGTCTGATTTGGGTCAAATTAAACTTATTTTAAGTCAGATCTTTTTATTTAATCAAAAAACTGGTCTAAATAATTTTTCATAACAAATCATGTTTGTTTGTTTTTGTTTTTTGATCAGACAAATCAGAATTTTACATAGAATCATAGAACTACTAATCATAGAATATTTTGTTCACAAATCTGATTCTCACACATATCCACTATAGGACTTCAGAACACTTAAAATAAGGTGCTTTTACATATTTGATTGAAGCTGCAGTCTTCATTCACTGTCATTGCATGGAAAACAGCAACTAGCAGTCTTCACAAATTCTCTTTTTGCTTTACACAGACTAAACTAAGGGATAAAGGTTTTTATCCACAAAGTGAGTAAATGACAGAACTGGAGTTCCTTTAATGCGTTTTCCTCTAAATCGTCAGATATTTTATTTAGCACTTCAGCCGCGCTCCCGTTTTTCCATGATTCAATAAGGTGCAGGAGTTTTGAGAACCTCCAAGCGATTTCTAAAATAAATCAGCCGGGGAATGTTTTCATCACTCTCTTTCTGACAGGGATGAGGGATAAAGCATCACCACAGGGCCGCCGTAAGAAAATAAAAACAGCCGCCGTTACTCGTTAAGAGAAAGGGAAACCGCACATGCATTTCTTTCTAAAACGCACACAATCCGTTTAGAAACTATTGGAATACAATACAGACTGCATTACATTATACAACATATATGAAATAGCATCGCAATCTTGCATTATTCCACTTTTTCCTGTTTACTCAGACGACAAAGGCTTATGAGAATCGACTGCAGTCAATAATGCAGTTGCAGTCCATAAATAAGCAAGCAAAGTGAGTTTATCGACAGCATGACTACAACAGATTCATTAAAAGGCATCGGACTAGAACACATGCTGTACAGTATCTTATTTATTTGAAACATAATGTGCACTTTGATAGACTGTTCAATCACTACAGTGCCATTAAGGTGCTTCTCATCGCACGTTTAATTGATTAGCGCGCTTGCTATCTGCATACTTTCCTCCCCCGTGTCCTTCACACCGGGTCCGGCCCCACCAGCTGTGATGCTGCCTCAAAAAATGACTCCTATCAAGCTTCATCAACTTCAGCGGCGGGAAAGAGTTTTGTTTCATACATCACAAATTAAGCCGCACAACGACAAGGGGAGAACAAGATTGCTAGCTCCACGTCTAAGGGAATTTATGTCCTTGTGATATGACTGGGAGCAATTATTTGTTTAATATCATGACTGATATTTGTTATCTTTATTATAGACGCCGCTAGACTGCAGAGTCAAAGCTGTTAGGCCTTGACTGTAGCCGGGTGTTTACTTGTAATTATTACACGGCTCTGTGGAATACTTGATTCTGATTGGTCAGTCGCGACATTCCAAGGTATGTTATCCCTCGATAACTACCAGTAAAAGCTGATAACACAGGCTTATCCGGATAACTGAAGTCGGCGCTGTACTACTCTTGCTAGGAATGGAGGTTCTTGGTAAAGGCTTTGCCGTTTGTTTAGCAAATCAAGTATTAAAACTCAATTCAAAATTGTGTTCAATTATTTAATTATGTCATCTTGATATATCAGACTCACTCTCGTTTCATACAAACTATCTATCTATCTATCGTTTTAATTTTTAATTTTAGTTTAGCTTAATGTAAACAATTTTGTCATATAATTTTGTCCTTTCTAATTAATGTATCTTTTTAAAACATCTCTACATTGTTTTAATTTATATTCATGTTGTTTCATATATGAGCGTCTATATGAAGAGTTTATTTGCACAAACAGATAACTAAGTTTGTATTCATTTTCATAAATAACGTTTCTATTGTGTTATCATGTTTTTTATTGTGTTTTATTGTGTTAGTTAGCTGTATTTGTTTTAGTTATCATTATTTAATCAAAACAACCCAGCTGCAGTTTGATTGATATTAAATGGAATGCAGGATACATTTTTTTAAAAAGGTAGATTTTTAAAAATGTTTAAGTTATATGTTTTTGCAAATGAATTCTTCATATAATTAAAATTTATAGTTTATAAAACAGTATTCCAAAATAAAACTTTGTGCTTAAATGATGTGTAATATATATATTAGAGCAGTATATAAAAAAATCTAATATTGTAATTGTATAAACTGAAATTGTATTTAATTATATATTTTATATATAGTTAGTTTTTTTGTATTTAATTATTTATAAATATATTATGTACAATTATTAACGTTTCTGCAATTGGATCTTTGACATGTGTTATTTCATATATACACAGTGTGTGTGTCTGTGTGTGTGTGTGTGTGTGTGTGTGTGTGTGTGTGTGTTTGTGTGTAATAATTAAACATGAAATATTACATATATATCAAGTCGAAGTTGCAAAATCAAAGTATTCAGAGAAGTTCAACAAGACATTTAAAAAATGTGTATAAAAATTGAATAATCTAATCATTGTTCAACTTTATTTTAATGATTATTCTCAAAACTGTATGCATTTTATTCATACAGTATTTTTCTTATCTCTTATTGTTAAAAAATATGGTTGTCAATTGAATAAAATAATTTTAATGAATCTCCATCCACTTGCTCTACAGCACCCTGCTTTCAGCCTTTTGAGGATCCCACAGATCTCCAGTTCGTAAACCCTAGTGTAGTCCATCTACAGTGGCCCAAAAAATTAACAGGACACTTGAGGTACACCTAAACTGCAACAAATAATAAGCATATTTCACAAAAATTCATTAGATAGATATTGATCATTCTGAATAAAATATATGAATGCTACACTAAGTAGGTTACAGGTTATTATCCTAATGCCACTGATCTTCCACTAAACCCTAAAAACGATAAGCCTGGCGGTAAACTGCAATCGCATTTTTACAATTTAGATCCCGGTTGTTGTTCGAAAAGCATCCGCGGAGGCGTTAACTTTTGCGTTTCGGGCCTGTAGAAGTTGCCAGACAAGCGGCTGTCAATCAAGCCTAAATGGGGTTGGCGGAAAGCAGAGGGTCATTCCTAAATCTGCTGTCGTGTACGCAGTGTAAATTCCATTGTCTGAGGCGGCGATAAGGAGAAATGATGAACAATATTAGCATCTTGATAAAAAGCAACATACGAATGAACAAACACATTAACTGAGAATTACCGGGTGGGCGATTATTCAACCGCAGACTGAGCAAACCGAGAGAAAAGTGTTCGGGTTTACCGTGCAGATAAGTGATGCAGACAGATAGGATGGGCTGAGATAGATTTTGCTGCCATTTCCACTTGGCAGACCAGAATCGAGTCTTTGAAAGCGGCGCGTGGCCCCGAACACTAATTAAAAACAACACAACAATTACAGCGTGTAACAAAACACAACCTCAACAAACAGACAGAGAGGGTTAAAGTAATTAACCTACCGAACAAACCCGGTGGATTTGGAGCCAATTCATTACATAAAACATATCTTGATTTGAGCGAACGCTGATGGAGGATCCGCATCTGTCGGGACCTGGATCTGGCAGCGATGATCGGGGCCTTCGAGGTCTTTTGGCTGCTGTCAAACTTGAGACGCGTTCTAGGAGTCTTACCTCCCGTGAGTTAATGTGAAACAATCAGCCTCGGATTAGTTCACCACGGGTTTGGCCTAATAGATCAATCTACATAAAGCCACAGACGTTTGGCAGTTTCTCTCAAACAGACGGGCATCAAAATTTGATCAAGGGAAGTAAGAAAAGAAGTCCACAACTTCATTTCCATAACATTGTGTGCCAGAGTTACATAAACCTAAACCGTTTATGTAACTTTGGGACACGAAGCATGAAAAGAGTTTGTTTATGCCACCAAGCAGGAGTTGAGTTGTTTATGAGTTGAGCAAATATTATAATATATAAGTTGAGCAAATATTGAGTTTTTTTCCTTCATGTAAATGTAAATCACATCGTTTTATATATAGGGGTTAGTTGTCACATAGGATTTTGTTACAAGGTTTTTATTTTTATATAACGATAAGGTTTAAGTCAAAAGTACAAATATGAAAAAAAAGGTTTTAAATGTTAAATGTTGTATAGAAATATAACTAAATATCTATCAACTAAATAAACAACTATAATTTGAATTTATAAAAGTTAAGGTGTGTGTTTTATATACTCTTTCATGAATTGCTTTATTGTGGATAATTATGGATGTATTTAATTTAACCATTAACTATTAATTTAACAAATATTTAATTTAACTTAAAATTTAACTTAAAATAGTTAAAAGGTGTAAGGCTTATTCCTAAGGTGGCTTCCTATTTCCCCACAGATAATTTTACGTTAACTAGATTAACAGCAGGTCACTTATCAAATGAACACTAAAGCAAAAAGACCAACAGTGTTAATATGAATTAATAATTATTATAATTAAGTGAATAAATAAATGTTTAAAACCAACTGTTCACCAAGTATGTGACTGAAAGCAGCAGTAAATCCTCTGAGTCACCACATACTGTAGCGTAATCTAAATAGATCTGCGGTATTCCGGTTGCGACTGCAGTTAACTGCTAGGTCACACATAAAATAAAAACAGCGGCTGCAGAGATGGCCTTCAGACAGCGTGTATAAATCACAGGGAGACTTGAAGCAAATGGCCAACACATTTCCCTTGTCACCATTCGATCACAAAAGGCGTTAAAATGCGGAAAAGTTATCTGTGCGCTCTAATAGCGCATGGCTTATGGCTCTCCTGTAAGCTCCTCTTTTAACACCGGCGCTTTCAGAAAAGTGAGGGAGGTAGGCTATAAGACGTGGTTGTTTAAAATACAGCGCTTAGAAAATTCTGAAGGTGTAACCAAAATGAGTTTGTCCCTGGTTGACGCGTCGCTCGCGTTCAGATGCGGCAGGAAACCTTGAACATATTATAACTGACCGAGCGCATATAAAACCACTCACATGTGTTGGAGTCTCGATGCTAATATTCGGTCTCGTATGAGGACGCGGGGGGAGGAAACAGTAGAAGAAACGGCCTAAAATATTTTATCTCCACCATATACTGCACGGCAAATTTACACTCGATATGATAACACACGTGAAATATGACCTGCTACCTTGTGTCGCCTTCAACGTATTACAGCGGAGCCCATAAATCTCCAGACCGGGCCCACACGATGTCCACACGAGCTGTAGTATATAAACATTTACAATATTGCAGGGCTATTTATACTGTCTTACCTCCATAATGCTATTCGCTGGGCTCTTTGGAGTTGGTTAATGATATGGATTTTGTTTTGTTTCATTACATTTATGGCTGTTTCTATTACATATAAAGTACATACACTGCTGCTTTCTTTCATAGTCGGTTGACGGTATATAACACAGTTCCCATCCGGCTTCTTAATCATTTTCTTAATCGATGGACATTGATTCATAAGATTCACATGGTTGAAATCCCTTCACTCTTTCAGTTTTCTTACAAGCTCTTCAACCACTGCATGTATTTTCGATTGGCTAATGAGGTAGCCACATGTTGTAGTGCACTCAAATCATTAACCTGTCCTTTCTTCCTTTTCGGAGGATGCAATAAACTACAGGCACAGGACAACAAACTTCATTAAGAGGTTAAAAGCAAGCAGGCATGAATCTGAACATCACTCATAAAAGCGACAGAGTGAAGTGGTCGCTCAGGCCTTCTGGGATTCTTCAAGGAGCAAAGTGAAGCTGATACAGAGAACAAGAGGTGAGTGAACGAGGCTGATAAATGATGGGGAAAGAGAGCATGGAAAGCAGATGCTGGCCAGACTGAAAGCAATTTGCTAATTATCTTTTTTTAATATATTATTCTTAATAAAAACCTGTTTGAAAACAGTCATTATTTTTTAAAAACAGCAAAAAAAAAAAGAAAAATACACTACCCCTTTAATAAATTTTACCTTACATAATTGGTATTAATGACTGTGCAAATTATGACATTCATAGTAGATATGTTTTAGGCCTAATTATTCAACTTTTATGACAAACTGTGGTATTATCATCCATTTTTTTTGTCATGTCTCCATTACATTTTATAGTCCTATTTATGTGAACTAAAATTATATGCAAATCAGTCAGCGTAACATGGACTAAAATGAATGTAAATGACGTGACGACACACTGACTAAAATCAAAAGACAATTTCGTTCAAATTATGACTGAGAAAACTGTACAAGTTTGCACTGATAACAAAAAATGTGTTTTATGCTTTCGAATGCATCTCGAATAACTGTATCCATTGCAACAACAATTTTAAAACAACTCAGAATATGCCTATTTCTTACAGCTTATGAAAATGGGTCCAAATATCCAAATATGTCACCTTCCCTACTATATAGTAGGTGAAAAAAATGTGAAAAAAGTTGTATGCCAGAATTCGGAAAGTGTTTGAATTACCTGTTAATTTTGTTGAGATTCCGAAATCCCATAAGGTCACGATTTTGTTGCAAAATTCGTTTATCATCAGATGCACCTATACCTATAGAGACAGTGCGCAATTTAAGCTGTGAAGTTCTTTCCTCATTAGTAGCTACTCCAAAAGTATATGATTTTGGTCACAAAGTTTGTTCCTCATTAAATGTAGTAGCTACTCAGAAGTTTACAATTTCAGTCACGAATATCGTTCCACATTAAAATTAGTAGCTATTCAAAAAGCATGTTATTTTGTTCATGAAATTTGTTCCTAATCAAACATAGCATGTGATTTCGATTGCGTAGTAGTTTTATTCATCATCAAATGTAGTAGCTACTCGGTATGCGATTTTGTTGCAAAGTTCGTTTATGATCACATGAACCTATACCTATACAGACAGTTTGCAATTTCGACTGCAAAGTTCTTTCCTCATTAGTAACTACTCAGAAAGCTTGTTCCTCATTGAATGTAGTAGCTACTCAGAAAGTTTACAATCTCTGTGTGTGTTCGCGAGCTGCTCTGTGCAGTGCATTGACTTCCAAATCTGCAGAGTTAACAGTTACAGATGGGAAAAATGCTGGATAAGGTAAAGTGGCAAATACATAAATAAAAACATAAGCCCCCGAAAGCTAGTCCCATATCTTGGTGATTTCATAATAATGCAGGTTGATTTCCTCCGTACAGTATACAGGCTAAAATTACAGTGTGCTGCAAACTGATAAACCTTGAACTCCTCACCTCTTCTCTCATTGTCATGCTGTTTAATGCAGTCCAGAGAAGACTGTAGGAAATTGGCTCGGGATAGTGCAGTAGCTGAGAGAACCGTAGGCCTGACATTGACTTTGAGCAGATACATCTTCACTCTGCGTGTGGGGTGTGTAATATAGAAGTAAATAGGATAGCTCAGCTTGACAGAAACATCCTGACTCGGTTATGCATTTAAAGCTTATTAGGATCGAGTCCAAAATAGAAGATGAACATATCTAGGTGGTCAGACAGACGTCTAACATAACTTGAGAGAATTTCAACAATATTAGATGAATCGAGCACTGAATTGTCAATGGACATGCCAATTAGAGGTGGCTTCATCTCAGTCTGCATAAGATTAAATATACTTTTGTAACTTAAACATGAAAAAAAAAACCTGACAACATGAGTATTGCACCGTCCAATGCTGATTCCTAATAAACCAATAAAAATATGATATATATGCTATATTTAAGCAATGCCACAGAAGCAAGAGTCTTTGACAAATGTTATGTTGCTCTTAATAATTTTTAATATAAAAGAGTTATGTTACATATTAGAAAAATACTGTTAATTATGTTTTCTCCACCAAAAAACATAGTTCCAAAAAGCCAAAGCAGAACTACTGAACAGCAACACACAGTGGCATTCCTAAAATAATCTGTATATTTGTATACAAATATCATAATTTGTAAATAACAGACATTTGCTTCTTTTCTAATTAAAACTGTGTTTTTTGAATAGATCTGTTGACTGAATATTGTCTAAGGACAGACATCAACATTCCTGAATGAATCAGTTTATAAGCTGAGTACGTTATTCAATGACTCAGTCAAAAAGAATTGTTGTGTTTATGAATGAACCAGTTGATTGAATGATTCACTCACTCACTCACTCACTCACTCAAACTCACTCAATATAAAAGCCAACTATTAAGTTCTTGTTTTTTAACAAATTGGTTGAGTGAATGATTCAGTGGCTCACTCAAAAATACTAATTTTGTTCCTGAGTGAATCAGTTAAATGAATGACTCAGTGACTCATTCATAGTGCCACCTACCAACAATATACCACACCTATGTTTCTATATTCATTTGTTTTCATATTTTATGGAATGCAGGGTCTTAACCTATATTTTTAACTTTGACTTAAGTGTCCAGATATGTCTCCCTGGACCACAAAAATCAGTCGGAAGTGTAAATTCTTCAAAGTTAAGATGTATACGTCATCTGAAAGCTGAATGAATAAGCTTTCCATTGATGCATTAGGATTGGACAATATTTGGCCAAGGCACAACTATTTGAAAATCTGGAATCTGCGGGTGCAAAAAAAATCGAAAACTGAGAAAATCGCCTTTGAAGTTGTCCAAAAGAATTCTTAGCAATTCATAATAGTAATCAAAAATAAATTTTGATACATTTACAATAGGAAATGTACAAAACATCTTCATGGAACATGATCTTTACTTAATATCCTAATGATTTTTTGGGGATAAAAGAAAAACCTATAATTTTGACCCATACAATGTTTTTAGAGCTATTATTAAAAATTTACCCCAGCGACTTAAGACTGGTTTTGTGTTCCAGGGTCACATATATTATGGTCCATGAAAATGCAGAAGTGGCCATCATCATTAAGTCAAGTCACATAATCTGTGCATTTCCCACAAAGATTTTGCTACACTTCACGACTTCTGTTTTCAAACAACTGGACTTCTGGCTTCTCACACACACACACACACACACACACACACACACACACTTTCAACCACTGGTCTTTACAGTAGCTAGGTTATAGAGGAGAAGTTCTTTGCTGCCTCAGTCTTGTGGGGTTTTAACTAGCAAGAGTGGAGCTCCAATCCCAATGCTCCAGGTTTGCCCTTCCCCTAACACTTATTAAAAATAGATTTGAGAGAGAGACTCTTTCTCCCTCTTTTCCTCCTAGGCTTTATCTGCAAGCTTTGACAGGCCCATTTGTTTTGATTTTAGGATGATGTGATTGATACTTAATGAAATTCTGTAACTATCTATACATTGACCGAGATGTTGGGCAAGGTGGCTGTAATTGGTCATTGGCTGTCATTTCCCACCATTGATTTGACTTTGGTAGTTTAATTACATCTGTGGTCATAGTATAGGAAAATATTTTCTAATAACCAACTGTCTTTACCATTTTCGATGTAGGCCTACCTGAAAGTTTTGAATCCATAATAATTAAATATAAGGGTATGTATTTTTCTCTTTGGTTAAAAAGAACAATTGAATTGTTTCAAATGACCTTTAAATTATCATCTATATTACCATTACTTTTGTTTGTGAGGATAAATGCAGTATTAAATCAACTTCTGTGATCCATCACAATCCAAATAACACAATCCAGTGTTTCCTGTTGCTGAATCTACAGAACTACAGCAAAAGAAAGTTGCTGGCTTTGAGACAAAGGCAGAAGAATTCACATTGGCTTGGAGAATATATATTTTAGTGTACTCCAAACATTGACAAATGACTTTTTAAGCATGTACTATACACTCCTGAGTACACTCCTCAAAAGTTTTGGATTGGTAGGATTTTTTCAAAGACGAGTCCTTTGATTCAGCGGCCAATAAACTAGTATTCAGTCTTACATGATCCTTCAAATATCATTCTAATATGCTGATTTGCTGCACAAGAAACATTTATTATTATCATTATTATTATTAATGTGGAAAATGTGGTAAGATTTGCTGTTGCTCGTGGCAAGCTCAGCTGATTCTCATGATAGCACTCTGCAGGTCATTACGAGTAGCCCTCAATGAGCGCATGATGAAATAGCAGGGAAATTCTTAGAATGTAGCATATTTCAGGATGAGAAATTGTGATTCTGTATATGCCTAGTGGATACTTTTCATCTAATTCTACATATTTGCCTGAGATTTTCAGCCACTCAGCCTCTAGGGCCTCTTTTTTTATTGATATTGTCCTTCAGTGTTCCCAGAAATTCTGATTAAAGTCCTAATATCCAATAAAAGTAAGACATTCAACATCTCTGCACCGTGAAGCTGGCTAAATTGGACTGAAAGAATCTCTCTCTGTCCAATAGCTCATTGCCCATTAGCCTCTGGGGAGAAAAATTCACCTTATTAGCACTGTAGGATTTAAAAATGCTAAACTGCTGTATAAATACAAATAATCATGTCGATAGGCTCAAGTAAAAAAAAGAAAGAAAAAAAAAAACACTTAAACTTGCCCTTTAACAATGATCTATTACTTTCTAAGTGTGTGCGAATGTGTGGAGTTTGTTGCATGGTAATGGCTTGAGGAAAGTTTTAATCTTTCCAGCGCACAGTCAGCGGCTCATTACGAACTGCACCTCTTTAGCTGCAGAAGCGATACTGAGATGACTGACAGGGAGCAGAACGAGGGGCGTCTTGTATCGCAAATATCAATTGGCGGCGTCAGCGTTGCCGGGTAACGTGAGGGATTATCTGAAATTAGTTCAGTCAATTCATCATTACAAAGGGCAGTCCCTCCACTGCTGATTAGTTATTGTACACACTTGTCAATTAAAGCTCCCTGGAGAGCAGCACATAGAACAGGCTGTCATAAAACACAGAGAACGGATGGAGACAGAGAGAGAGAGGGCACATGAATAGTAAAGAACATGGAGAATGTTTGGAATTTGTTCTTATTCACATTCAGATTTTTAAAGGTGAAGAAAAACTGTTTTGGCAACGTGTACACAAATTCAAATTAGAATGTATACATATACTGTACTATATTATATTCTGTATACACATACTTTAGCAGTTTACAGTTGCATAGCACGTGCCTGTTTAACATCCACATGTGCTGGTGAGAAACATATCCATGTTACTTCTAATTTAACGACATTTTTTCTTTCAGTAGCATCACACATCTATTACTACTATTGTTTAACAAGCTATGTGGCTAACAAGTAACTGGCGCAAAAAAAAAAAATGGTCACATCCCTTTCTAATGCCACATTGTTTGCACACACAGCCTTAAAGCAGAGCGAGCAGATTAAATAATCAAATATCTTAAATACTTAAAAGATATTTTCCCCCTGCGTAGTTTAAATGTACTTAGCTAATCTAGAAGGTTAATAGCGAATAGTAGCTAACTGCATTGAAACTACGCAAGGGGGAGATATCTTTTTCAATATTTAACTATCCAATTATATAATTTACAATTCAAGCAAATCCCAAATATATTCTCTAAAAAAAATATTGTCCATGTATATAGCTTTAATATACTGTTTATAGGTGAAAGGGTAGGTCATTTGGTTCATTTATTTATTTATTTACTTACTTATTTATTTTTGCTGGCTGAAAGTGTCTTCACATCCTGATAACAGTAAGTTCAGTGGTCTAAATGTATTTACTGTATATATATTTATATCATCTGGCGTAGGACCATAAAATGTTCAACTAATCAGATTATTTGGTCTGAACGTTACAATAGGCTGTCCTACCTGCCTATCAGTTTGCATACCTTCATCTACCCTGTTTGCGCAAACCTGATACGTTATCAGTGCATTCCATTACGCTATTGCAGACCGAGCAAGAATGGAAAACATTTTTATTCTAATATTATGCGCTTTGTATTTTAACATTTTCTCTCCAGTGAATTAGACACGAGGTAATCATACAGCGTTGTATTCAGTCCTCTACCTCTGGTCTGCCTGTGCACATTCATGTGTTTTGAAGGAAGTGTGCTTTTGCAGAAAGATTAAGACAGTGAAAGTGGGATCTTGCTTTCAAAGCTAGCTTGCTATTGATAGTTTTTTCCGAAATTGCCTACCCTACCTTTAAGCTATAGTAACTCGTACCTTAAACGACTCTTTTGAAAGTCACTTTTAAAAAACTTTTTGTGCAGCAAGCTGCGATTTTAAAATAGCGACTCTGGTACCCAACATACTGGATGAGTTTCATGACAATGAAAGTGAGATTAAAAAAAAAGACGTCACCCTTCAGAATTAGTGAAGGTAGCATGGTCATTCATTCTTGCAGTCGATGATCTCACCTCCATGGTAAGCAATGGATGCCGTTTCTCTATATTTGCTCTATAGCTCAGCAAGCCGCTCAACTCAATATCACCAATACCCCACTTCACTCAGAAGTGGTGATGCTCCCATGAGGGGGAGAGGGGAGAGAAGCTAGACTTCTATAAAGGCATAATGATGTGCTCTAAAACCACAGGGGTGAGCGTAACCTTTTGCTTCGGAGGACAGCGTTATTAGACGAGGCAAAGTCAGAGCAGTCGTTTAAGTGTGTCCTGACGGTAACTGCTATTCCCATTAGTTCATCTGCTGTCTGTTGAAATGCTGGGAGTCTGGAGGGGGTGGGGTGTACTTGGGGCAGAGGGAATTGTAAGGGTGGGGGAAAAGGGGGTGATGAAAAAAATGGCACCAGAACAAGAAATAATAGACCTCTGTTTCCTACTATTTCCAATTCAATTTCCAGCCAGTGACCTGAGGTAAGGAGAGGAAATCAATGCGAGTTGGAAGGGGGTGAAGGATTGAGTGTAAGGGGGAAGAGGCAGGCCCTTCTCTTTAAGCCACAGCGCATCCATCAGCCCGCAATGTCAAAGTGACAATCCTGCTTGTCTGATCCCGATGTGCCACATCCTCTTTGAGCGTAAATTAAACCTTTGACTCGCCGAGTTACCTGTGATTAATATATGCTCCATGAGAGCAGGAGGTGTGGAAGCCTTGATTGATCCCATACTGCTGCAGTTCAGATGGGAACAAAAGGGTGGGGTGATTCCCGACTGACCCTTCTTGACAGGGGCTAGAAGAGTAGACCTTTCTGCTCTTCAGGAGAAAACGAAGACTGACTAGCAGGGCTGCAATCCACACTTTAATCAGTTCATTAAATGCCCCTGTCTGACGAGTAGTCTGGTTTATGGGCCACGAGAGTGCAGACTGGCTAGAGATGTAGCAATAAGCTGAAAGTATGAGGCAAGAAGGTGAGATGCTGCTCTTAAATCTACACACCCTGGGTTGATGAGATGAAACTTGAAGCCCAGGGGGTCGGTGAATCAGTGCAGGAGATAGCTGATGCACATCAGCTAATGATAAGAGCATTCACAGAGCAAGCTAGTTTAATGGGGCCCTTGTTCATGAAAACATAGACCACTGTTTTTAATGAGCAAAATCGGTCTGCGGGATGTATCCGCCGTGACTTTTCGAGTAGTGTCCTTACCTTGAAAAGTTTCACACTATCCAGAGGGCATGTATGAAGGTCGTCACTGCATCTACATGCTCAAACTCTCTGTGTATATACATTTATCACCGGTGCAGGTGACAGAGGCATTAAAACCCTCGGGGGCATTTGAGGGTCCTCAGCAGTGTAAAAGAAAAAAGAGATGGCTTGGAGGCTGCATAGCGTGGTAGCAGTGGCCCAGTCAAAATATGGATTCTTCTGTCTGTCACTTTTATCTTCAAACAAGGCTTTCAAACGCCCGTTGTTTGAGGCGGTCAGAGTCAAGAGACCCCTGGCTCTAAAGTGACAGTAAAGAAAAAATGGAGGGAAATTCACAAGGCGGCATGAGATTGGGACCGAACAGCAGAAGGGCCAAACTTCTAAAGCATGAAAGGCTTGGGATTTGCTTCCTTTTATAAAAAAAAAGACTCAGAGAAAAGAGAAAATGAAAGGCTCTGGATTGTGCAGTGTTATTTATTGTGTGTTTTTAAAACTCATTCTTTCTAAAGTTGCCGGCAACCTTACTAGAGTAACCAGACCTTCTCGAGTCTGAGATTTGGAGAGTTGTCTACTCTGACTCAAGACCTAGAAGAGTGGAACTTGCCATCGGCTGCAGAATGTCTTTGTTGTCCTTTCCCTCTGTACAACTACTCTAGGTCTTGGAAACTAACTTCGAGGAGTTTGTATTCCCCTAGATGCCCTTTCTGAGGGCAAGAAAGTGTCTAAATAGACTTGAGAGGGAGTAGATGTGTGTGCATGCTTGCATTAGGCAGATTCCTCCTGCTACTAATTGGCAGCATCTTAGCCTTGAGAGGCACGCCATTCTCTTGGATACCAGAGAAACTGTAAAGAATAACTGTTGCTGGGATACGGCAGTAGAATGCAGTTGAGAACGCACTCTAAGACCAAAACCAAATGGCCCATAGAGACAGCTGTAAGAGCCATCTCCTGATTGGTTTTCGAAACACTTCCTTTCATTGCATCAACCCTGTTAAGCAAGTTGAGCATGCTCAAGATGTTGCTTCCCTGTAACTCTAATAATCCCCATTCCTGAAATGAACCCTGCTGTGCTTGCTCATTAATGAACAGTCACAGACCTTTCGCCACTCAAGACAACATCCATTGCTCATGTGCATAATTAAGATCTCAGGCCAGGAGACATTTCTGATACTGGCCTAAAAGAAATATTTGACATTTAAATCAAAGGCTCCGACACGTTATTCCTCCTTACCATGAGACAATTTAGGCTTGTCCTTGACTCATGGGCAGCAACACTTTAAACGCATTTAGATTTGGAGCAAACATCAAAGAGACCCACTGCTTACTTTCAAGTGGTTTGCACCCAGAGGCAAAAACACGGGTTCTAAGGCTGCTGCTCCCTGTAAATAGTTTGGCTTTCGGGGCTCAGGCACCATGCGAATTTCATTCCAGCCTCCTCCTCTCCTGCCTGCACCCTCTGATCACCCAGAGGTGCCACGGGAAAATCGCCTCACATAATAGACCTTACGATTACTTTGCAACGGGGTCGATCAGTAGCCTGGAATCCAAAGCGTTGTGCTTCAAACCACAGCAGAGCTTGGGCTGAAACAGATCAAGACTCAAGTGAACAGTATGTATATATATTTGATTTTACTAAGTCAAACATATGACATGTGATTAGCAATGATGAGCCTTGAAAGCTGTGTAGCTAAAACTTCACTTGAATTGTCATTGCATTACTAGTCCACTTTCAAATAAATACTCATTATATTTGTGCCGAAAGCACCAATCGTAACTTAAAATAACGCAAATGGCACAATATTACTGAGTCATAAATATAATTACTTCTACTGCATCCGAACAATAACAAACTGCCCTAACATATTCATATTGACTTGGGGCTGCTAAATTAAGTAATTATGTTCATCCATTTATAATAGGGTCCATTTAGCTTTCATGTCATTAAAGATAATACAAAATTAAATAAATACCAACATGAAGGAGTAGCTAATTCCTCCCACAGGCATGCACACATAGACTCGGTCCATCGATAAGCGTGCCCTTTCAAGGAAATGTTTTTTTTTTCCTTCATAATTCCACATATCACACTGCATTAGTGCTGAACAAATTTCAGTTAATTACAAAGCAAAATATTCGAAATGCTCCCTAAACCTTTTCAATCCCCTTTAGCCTGCTCAGCAGGGACCTGACTATTTACCAGAGTGGTGCAACTACATCATCACTGTTTCATGCATTTATGTCCCATAAACCCAAAGCAACACTTGTTTCTCCTATCTTGACTTTGACCGATACTAAGGCGGCACACTATTCCAGCCATGGAACTTTAATGAAAGCTTTTGCAACGATGCATCCTCCGCTTGGTTGGTCTAATGAGATCCCTAACTGTTCCTGCCATCTGCCAAGCTGAAGTCATGACATTAGCGATGCAGCCGGTCTGGATTCATCCATTTTTATACATTCTTTTCTCTTAAGTCAACAAAAGCCAAGGAACAGACTTGGCAGTCTGTGCGCCAAACAAAAGAGCAGCATTTTTGCTTATATATCATTGCAACATAAGGCCATCGGTTCTGTAGACAAACACCCATTCTTTCCTTCCCAATGATGACTTTTCACATTTCCAAAAGATTTGTACCCCCCAAAAAGCATCCTAATGTGCAAGATGAAGATGTATTTCTGTGTTTAGCAGGGTTGTGGATCTACAGAGAGCTCTAGGGTAAATTTCAGTTTTATTGGCTCTCATTACATCAGCATTTTCCACCGAAAGACAAGATTCCTCAGGAGTGCAATCTAGGGCCCTATGAAATGTGTTTTAATGTTCCTAAATTCATTTTTTTTCTGTTTTAATTGTAAGTTTTAAGGGTTAAGTTAAATTGTATTTCTCAAAGAACTTCTAATTAATATTGCAAGTTTTTATGATTTCAATTAATGAGCAATTTATTACAAGTTCCAAAAAAAAAATTCATCATATTTTTTTTTTTCAGTTTTATTTTTGCCAAATTTTGATTCCCATAAATTTTCTGCATTCCATTTTAATGGTTTCATTAAATATTACTAATTAATGTAAAAAAAATAATATATATATATATATATATATATATATATATATATATATATATATATATTTGTTGGTAAATATTCCTTTAAAAATAATATTTTTATAATATTTTTATTAGTAGTACTATCATTGCATTAAGTAATATTTCTGTCACAGTTTCTTCAAGTTAAACTGAACTTTTATTTTGATGGGTTGCTATGAAGGCCTGTAGGTTTCTGTCTTTATATGATATGACAATAGTTTGTCTCAAAAGAAATGTTAAAATATTTATGAAGTGACTCTCAAAGCAGTATGTGTGTAGTAAACTAAACCACACGTCTGCACCATTCATTCACACAGAGACAAGCAAAACATGCAGGATTCATATTTAAATGGTTTCACGGCTTAATATTCACAGACACTGGTCCATAACACATTTTTATTTAAGTGTCCTGACCTACTTTAGATGGATCCATGCAAATTCCATGACATTCCACATTTTTATGACTGGATTTGGCGATTCCATCCACGTTTTCCGCACACTATAATCATAGGGTCCAAGCTGGCATCACATACTCCTAAAAAGTGACAGTTTGCAAATACTGGCAGTTGTATCCTGTCATTTGCACTGGTTTCTTTAATCTGGAATCTTACATAACGTTTAACCATGCCTAACTTTTAGTCTCCCATCAAAGACGGCAAAAAGAAGCGATTCTTCAAGAGCAGGTAAGAAGTTAGTTCCTCCTAGCTCTAAATAAACATCATGTCCTTCATACGAATAGAGCTGACCAAGGCCATGAAAGATCAGATATTGTCTCCCCATTAGCATTAGCACTTTCCATACTGCTTACCTCATACACTTTAATGGCGTCCCTTAGCTCGGGATTACCTGTTTCTTTTGTCTCTGTTTATTCATCTGTTCGGTTGGTTGCCATTTTTGGACTGGCACTCGCGAAATCCTCTTATCAAAGACCACTCAAATGAATGCTTAAAGTAGCACATGCTAAAATTTCCTCCCTCCCCCATAAGACTCAGATCCCTGTTCTCACTTGAGAGCAAATTGGGAAAAAAGCGGTACACCCTTTGGAGACGGGATTAGGCCCTTTTCCCCAACATGCTTAAATTGCTGTAATCTCCTATGCAGATCACATCGGCAGCTAATTGATGGATTTGCTAGAGGATCTGAGAACGGCTCGTTCCACGGTGTACGTCGTGTTTATTTAGCCCATAGAGAGGCGGTTTGATAGCGGGGAGTGTTCTTCATCTGTAGACCGCTCTTTTGAGGAAAGGGGCTGATCAGCGCTGACCTGCTTGTCAAAGTATCTCCAGACACTTCCCCAGGCCTGCACATAATTACAATGTTTGTGCGTGCTCTCCAGTGTGTGTGTTGGTTTTGCATGAATAATGCAATGGATGCTGGAGTACAGCGGGCATATTGTTGTCGCTCGTATAGAGCGGATTGCCAGCCACCTCAGAGTGCACCCGTAAGTGAAATGCAGAACGAGGCATGGCAGCCAGTGAAATGGGTCCGATATACCTCTGCTCTCATGGAATAGTTACTAGCTGACAACTGCATTTTTACATGCGCTGTGTTTGCTATTATCCGGTGATATGGGTTCACGGTTCAAAATAGAGTGATCGGGTATAACAGACAACAACATTTCCCTCAACGCAGAACACTCTCAACATAAGAAGGCTTTTAGGCGCCAGAGCTGGCGATTATGGAGCCAGTCGGTGGGAGAGATTTTCAAGCAAGTAACATATAAAAGATAAAAATAAAAGTTGTTCTCGTGGGATTGTGGGTTTGAGACTGGCTTGGTATGTCGTAATCAACCCTGTCAGTTCTATACTGTCATATATATTGCAAAAAAAAGTTAACGATGCTCTTACTATCTTTATGGGCCTTGAACATGTCAGTTGTGTTGCTGCCTCTGGGAACATCAGAGAGCTCTCGGATTTCATCAAAAATGTCTCTCGTCTTACCGGTTTGGAATGACATAAGGTTGGGTAATTATGACAGGTGAACTATCTCTTTAAGGCAGATATAGTGTTAATTATAAAATATTTTAAAAAACGTTAAGGTAAAGAGGGTTGATTCCTCAAATGGAACTTGATAAAGACTGTACTTGTCCATAAATGTCAAAAAATGTACAACAAGAGGGTTGGGGTTTTGTGTACGAGGAGGAAGTGTTTGTTGAAAAAGTACAAATGTGAGTTGGGGGAGGGGCCTGTGTTTGCGGGCAATGATCTATTTTTTTCCCATTATCCGGGCTGCATACGTGGGGCTCATTTACATTCATGGTTATCCAGATAATGAAGCTTTCAATCCAGGGGATCCTGCGGTGAGAACAATGAACCCAATTACCTCCTGCCGCCTGCGAGATGGGATGGCAGACTCTGAGACAGATGGGAGAGGCTGCGGTCGGCCAGCGATCCAATCACATTTATCTCACTCCCCTGATTCTCTCCCCCCATACCCTCCCCAACCTTCCTCTGTTCGTGCTCACATCGCAACTTATCAACAGGCCAAGGCCAAAGACCCGGGATCAGTATGTAGAACCAACCACCTCCCTACTGCCGAAAACCTACAGCCTTGCAGAAATGCCAGGTCAAGCCTCTATACGGTTCAGTATTACTGTACCTCTGGGACAATTATTTGACTTCAAACACTTGTTGATACACAGAAAGTTAACATTATATAAAAAACGAGTCTACTTACACTCTTAATAAGCGTTCCTTGACATATTCTGAATAATTCATTGGTGCAGATTACTTTACTTAAAAAAAGTTAAAAAAAAGTTTAAAACTTGCTCCACCACCAAAATAACTTGACATCACCAAGTCCTCCTTTTTTTAACACCTCCCCTCCAACCACCTTTCATAGAAAGACCATTCTTCACAATCCAGTTGAATCCCAACAGGTAAACTGCTCTTTTTTGCCATTTAAGATTACATTTCACTCCAAAAAAAAAAATGCATATTACCGAATATGGAAAGTTGATTTGTTGTCTTTAATGCATTTTCAGATTTCCCATTCATGCAATGGCAACATTTAAAGAATGTGAGTTGTCAGATCAGTTATACACTTTAGAAAATCCTATTCTTAACAAGTATTTTTGACTATTTTCCAGTAAAAAAAAAAAAAAAAATTGAAAAAAAAATCCTTAAAACAAAAGTTTATTTGAGAAGCAACACTGCATAGGAAATTAAAGGTACAGTTTACCCAAAAATGCATATTTCGACATTACTCACCCTAATGTCATTCCAAATCTGTAAGAGCGTTGTTCATCTTCGGAACACATTTTTTATTAATTCTGAGAGTTTTCTGACCCTCCCCTAGACATGTCCTTACACGATCAAGGCTCAGAAACGCAAAATATCTTAATAAAAGAGAAATAAAATAATCTGTCAGTGCTATAAATAAGTGTTTTTCTCAATTATTATTATTTTTTTAAAAAGTAGAAAACACACAAAAATGGCTAATTAAAAGCTTTCATGCACTTTTAAAATGAATGAAATGTGATCATAGATTGTATTTTGTTTTACTTTTTAGAAAAAGTGAAAAAAGTATATATATCTTGTTTTAAGTATTTTTATAGCTATTTTAGGGGAAAAAAACTCATTTTTGCAATGTACTAAATGTTTTTTTTTTTTTTAGAGTAAGTGGAAAAGATATGAAAAATATCTAAAAAATACCTATTAATATAAAAACTTTATAGTAAAAAGGTAACACTTTATTTTACAGTGTCTTTATTACACGCTACATGTACCTACTATTATAATAACAATAAATTATGCATAATTACATGCAAGCAACCCTAAGACAATCCTTAATCCTAGGTATAAAGTAAGTACATTTAGTTTATAGATATTCCTCAGTACTTAATTACACTGTAACAAGGACATCTTAAAATAAAACGTAACCGAGAAATGCTGTGATGTAGTAAAATACATAAAAGCTTGACCTTGTCTTACACCCCTCCCAAATTCTCTTTCGGTAACTTTTCACCGTTTTTGACAAAACCATTTATAGTACTGAAAAACACTGGCGCTAAAAAGCATCAAATCATGTTACAACCCGAATATTTCACGACAAAAACCACCTGTTTACGTTAAACACTCCATCAAACCTTCCAAGCGGATCGTTAAAACCTCTTAAGTCTCCTCCGTATTATTATTGCGTCCCATGTGAGCTCCTAATGTTTGACTAGAACGGTTACCGGCTTCACCTGTTATTTCATCACAAAAGCATTGTTTATTACATTACGCTTATTCTCCTCGGCTGATGACAGCTGACTGGAACAAAGAATAAATATAGCCGAGAGAGTGGATGGAAAAGGGCCCAAACAGCAGTTTCCTGGCAGCACCGGTAGGCGAGCGAGGCTTGGAGGAGATGACAGAAGCCAAAGGATTAATGGTCCCATGGGAAGCCAAGGTAAAGCACGCCGCTCCATCCTGACATCTTTGTACTTGTAAGAGCACACAAATTAACCAGGCGACACGATGAATAATGGTCAGGCCGCTTCCATCAGTCCTATTTAACAATGCATGCAAAAGCTCTGAATGCGTTTTGGGAGGACGGCGGGGGCCAATGTGGGAACGAATATATAGAAGAGCGAGAGGTTGAAAAGATCACGTTGATGTACGTGAGTCCCATGTTGAGTTGTAAAATCATTGGGCTTATAAACACTGAGCACTCGTTACATAACCCATTAGTGGCCGCAAACAATTTGCTTTATTTGGTAGTTTATAAAAAAAAAAAAAAAAAACGGTGTTTTAAATGACTAAATCTTGCTTTTTTTATGTGTTTGTAAGCACAGCAAATGATTATGGCTGTAGGGATATTTTTAATGCGAGTACTCCAAATGCAAGCCATTAGTGAGAGGGCAGTTTACCACAAAGAAAACACATCAGATCTGTGATGTGCTCCGCTGTCTGGTACATTTAAGCAATATATGAACTGTGCTTAAGTGAAAAAGACAGCTAGGATGGGTTCTTTTAGCTTCTAGCCCATGTAAAAGCCTTGGGTCTTCTGTCGGGTTGCCCAGTACTGGTCTCCTGGAAAACTCTAGGCTGATTTGCATATTCTGTGTCCTTAAATTTGAGGTTAGGTCTCTCGTTGTCCTTTAGCTTCTGATTATAATAATTTTCGGATTATATTTACTCTAAACAGCAAACCGTGAGCAAACAAATCATACAAGTTTACACAAGCTAATCAATGATTCCATCCAATAAAAGCAGTTGCGGCTTTCTATGAATATGGTATAACATGGGGCCTGAAACATAGAAAATAGTATTTTAAGTATATGCAAAAATATTAAGATCGGATATTATATACAAAAAAATATACTTTTTTAAATTATATATATATATATATATATATATATATATATATATATATATATATATATATATATATATATATGGTTAGAAAAAAGGAGGATTTTAAACTTTAGTAGATCTTGAATGTTAATATTAAGACTTCTTTCATTAATTTTATGAATTTATTTTATATTAAGGTATTCAACACAGTTACCAAAATTTGTAGCAAGTTTAAATACAGCTTAATCAAAACATTTTAGCAATAAACAAATCTATATCAAAATATATAATTTCAAATACTTTTAAAAACACAAAAGTGCCAGATTTGCAAAATGAAACTATATAATACACTGAAAAAAATTTATATATAATAAAATTGAAGAATGCTTATAAAAGAAGAAATTTGTTTGAGAAGCAACAGTGCATAAGAGTCTTATTTTCATAGAATATTAAAGAAAACTATTTACAAAGGGAATATGAGCATTCATCTTGACCTTAATTGTGTACAAATTGAGAAAATGGAATAAGATTATTAATTAAATACATGTTTGGTGTTTTGATGATATTTTAATTATTTAAATATTTTTACAACACTCAATATTAGTTTAACAGAATATATAGAAATTCAGGCATTATAAGCCTTCAAATGTTGGATACAGAAAAGGTTAAGACCTTTAAGATACCGTTAAGACATATTAGACATATTTATCAAACTAAATAAATTAACAGTACTTCTTATGCTTTTTTAAAAGTAATGAGGTGTGTTTGCAGAAAGTGCCAATTCTCCAAATCCTTCTTTAGTTTCTGTGGTTTTCTCTTCTCACCAAGTGAACAAAAACAACAAGGCTAACCACCAGTGCTCAAAGCAGCGTCTGGCTAGGCTCAAACAATTGGAAGAGAAACTTCTCCAAGGGTTCGCAGCTGTTTGCAGATGTGTCATTCTTCCGCAGCATGTTGCTTCACTCACTTGTGTCTCCCACTAATGACCAGGAGGTCTCTCTATGGGGAGACAGCTGCCGCCCCATGCCATTCCTCTGCGGGCGTCTGTCGAGCTGCGCCGCTGGCTGTGATCCCGCCTGAACGAACTGCCGATCTGCTGTATTGTGCCAGCATGGTGGCTAAGCCCACCGAAAGCCCGTCCAACCAATTTATTCCTCCCAGAATGCCAAGCAGGCTGTAATGGGGACACTAGGGACCAGAAACACTGGGGTCTTCTCACAGACAGGGGGCAAAGCATTACGAAATGAGCACAGCCCACCCCCAGAGACAGCACTACAGCTTTGTTAGGTTGCAATATGGACTGTACGAAACTGGACAAACACATTGACGCCAGTTTTGTTGCTGGAAGTTGTCAGGCCACTGAACTTTGGTCGCGTTCTTGCCACTAGATTCACCCACCTTAATGTTGTTGCAAACCTGTTTCTTTCTCCGATGGAACATGACTGGTCCGTTTAACTAGGGATGTAACGATACGATTCACAATACAAACTTTTTAACTAAATGAGATTTAAGACTAATTATAAAAAGAAAGTTACAAGCTTTTTTGAAGTAATTTACAACAGCATTGAACACAGCTCAACCTATCAGAATCAAAGACCGGAACTATCTGTTTTAAAACAATTTCCAAATTAAATAAATAATAAAATTAAAATAAATATCTTCATGTAAAATAAAAAAGGCTTAAGGCCTGTTCACACCAAGAACGATAACTATAAAGGTAACTATATTATCGTCCACACCAGACGCACGATATCGTCTGTTTATTTTAAGTTCATACACATCTGCCACTTTAAATTCTCAAGCTTGTTATAGCAGGATTGATTCTGATTGGCTGTCAATTTGTGTAATGTTCATAAGCACAAAAAAAAAAAAAAAAACGTTTTGAAAGTGATTCCAATGATATCACTTTTCCGCATCGTTATCGCTATCGCTAACTTAACATTTATTGTTATCTTTATAGTTATCATCCTTGATGTGAACAGGCCTTTAGTCTGTCCATTTAAAATAAGAGGTATCCACTGCATTTTAACTAAAGATGCTTTTGATTCAAATTTGATTGTTCAATTTCGAAATTAGAAGCAAAGACAAAGTGGTCTGACTTTATACTACATAGAACGTATCTGAATGAAAAAAAAAAACAACAACAACAGATGGGCTCAGTAAAAATGTGTTTTCTTGGTTACCGCTGTAAACAGCACTGTGCTTATGAACACTACTTTAATATGCTTTATACTGAGGTGAGATAAAAAGAAAATATAATCTAAGGCTTTCTCAAGACATTCATATAAACCCTCATCTCAAACTGTATTGCAATTCCTTAAACATCTCAACTGACTAGAATCGTCACTATTTTTATCGATTTTCAACCGACTCTGTGTGCTTCATTAACAGGGTCCAAAACAAAAACATTTGGACCTGTGTTGACAAAAAAACACAAACATTTTCCATTTTATTCTTTTTTTTCCTTCTTAAAGTCAGTCATACAAGTTGGAATGACATGGGGGTGAGTAAATGATGGCAAAATTGTCATTTTTGAGTGGACGCTTCCTAACGTTAATGGTTGCAGCCATTGCAAAATGTAAATAACGAACATATATGAATATATATATACAGTATATATAAGAGCAACATAACTCACTTAAAATGCCACAATTTTATGCTTCATTAACATCACTCTCATTAGTAGTTGACTTGGTTCTCATTTGCATAAAATATTTGATTTACTTAGTTGTGAAATGGCTGTATCTCACCATTAACGAAAATCCCAGTTTGCCATCGACTTCTGGCTGCTGTAATACTACAAAACGCTGCTTCGACAGTAAATAATATTATAAGGAATACAACAAAGAAGAAATCCAGCACAATTAAATAGCCTAGAATAAAATATTTATTGCCAAAAAAATAAAAAAGGAGCTAAATTAATTTCAGCTACCACCTAAAAAAAAAAAAAAAACGCATAGTGTATAAAGTATCCACAGAAAAACAAAGCGTCTCTTGATGCTACTTTTCTTCTTTTTTTAAGTATCCAAAAGTAAAGTATAAGGAAAAATAAACAAATAAGCCAATTTTTGCTGTTCTTAGCTGGTCTCCCAGCCTGATCAGTCATAAAAAACCCTTTCAAACCAGCTAATGCCATTAAAGAACCTTTATTTTCAAGAGTCTACAATGAATTCAAAGAATTGATACTGCACAAAAGGATTCATTTCACATGAGAAAGTGTGATCTAGACTAAAACGGATGTTGGTATATGTTATATAAAGCTTTTATTTTACCTTCACAGTGCAGCTGCATAAGTACAGTCGCCCTACGCCCAAACTTCTTTTGTTGAACTAAAGAATAATGCAAGTCACGTCCAGGCTTCTGATAAGCAGAGTGCCTTCGGAAAGGTTTGGGCCAATGGCGACCGTGCTTTAAATGTGCTAATTTGCAGCAGACTGGCAGTGCTTTCACACCAGTTAGAGACGCACTTTAGATTTCACTAGCAAGGTGAGAATGGTTTTATGGGCTGCGATAGCTTCATGCTTTGCCTGATGACTTTTTTATTTGCTTAAAGAAATCAGCGGGGAGCAGAGAACACGAGGAAATCATAATTAATGCCAGCCTGATATATTGAAACAAATAAGCACGCCTTACAAAATAAGAGTTCGTTTTCGGATGCATTTATCATCGCAAGTGTTTGCGTATTCATTCCCCATGCGCTTTCGAATCCGAAAACAGGCTAAAATACATCATCCGAGCTGTGATTATGACCCCGTTTGACGGGGTTTAAACCTCGCAGATGGTCTTAAAGGCTCGTCAGCTGTGTATTCGCCATGTTAACACGCGACTTGTAAGTGTAGCTGCGCCCGTGCCAATCTCAGGTTGGCACAGGTTTGTGCCAGAAAGCTGTTTTGTGGCATGTCTGGCACACCGAATCAAACCGGTTCCTCCAGAGCATGCCAACATCTCCCGTTTCCAAACACGCTTCTGATAGGTGGACAAAACCCCAGGCGGACACCTGGCTAGCTAGCGTACGTGCTAGTGCAGGCTGCAAATGAAGTTGTTGTTGTCTTTAAATGTATTGACGTATCAGATTTACAAACTATTTATGTGGAATATACACATATAAGGTAAGAAAAATGACTCAACTGTTTTATTAATACAGTACAACTCTATAAAAGTACATGTAAATGCTATTTACACATATTATGTGCTTTAAAAAATTACATATAAAATGATGTGAAAGTGAGATGAATGTAGACATGAACACTGGCGGTGACTGAGGAGCATCCTGTGTGGAGGATGTATCTGCAGCAAGTGGAAAATATTGTGATCTGTGATGACCCTCCTTTCACGTTTCATTAATGTCATCCAAATAGGGGCCGAACAGCCCGCCACATCCCCCCCTACAGAGGGAACGTGTGGCGATACATCTCGTGATGATCCTTTGCCGTATCAGAGAGTGGGGAAAATTAAAGACTCTGTAAGAACATTTATCGTTCAGCGGGGAGACTGGGCTTGATTTTAGTTTATGCAAAACAGGTTATTGTCGGCATATTGAGACAAATTTGGCACTTGTAAATGTGTCTCTTCACACTATGGAGAAGCTGTTGCGCACCTGACTTGAGCTGTTCAGGCTAGAGTTGCTCTGTAAATAGAAGCACTGACGAAGTAAGAAAAAGATGGGAAAATTATCTGTTTGCTCTTCTATATGGAAATTTGAAAAATATTTAAGACAGTGTTTCTCATTCACTATCAAAACCTGAAGGTCACCTTTTTTTCTTTTGCAAGAAATGTAAATGTATAATGTGTATATCTATCTATCTATCTATCTATCTATCTATCTATCTATCTATCTATCTATCTATCTATCTATCTATCTATCTGTCTGTCTATCTATCATGCAAATATAACATGCCTATAATGTAGACAGAATAATATAAATATAAAAAAATATTGTATAAAAACAAAAATACTAACATGTAATTACAAAATAAAAATTGCATCTACATACAATTTATAATATAAAGCATATCAAGCATAATATATAAATAAACTAATTAGTAAATAATAAATATACAGAATTTGTAAAACTCTACAACAATAAATAGAATACATAATAAAAAATATAAATCCTAACATTGTATGATATTTATATTTTAATATAATTTTTTAATCAATGAATAGTTTCTATAATTCATATTTTTTATTTTGTAAAACTTTAAAATGCTTGCTCTAATGTAGAATATATTAATTAATAAATAAAATTTCTAAATTAAAAATAAATTAAACATTTATTTTTAATATAATTATGACTTTTTGTTAAGCATATTATGCATATACAAAGCATATAAAATAATAAATACATAGAAAAATACTAATTAATAAATACTAAATTACTAAATAATTCTTAAAACGTATATGATATTTTATAAAATGTATATATATATATATATATTATTTTTTTTTTATTTATTTTTTTTTGCATGAAAGCATTTATACAGATGTGTTTACACACAAATAAGTGTGTGTGCACAGTTGAGCCCAATGGTAGAGATCCCACAGGTCAAAAACTGGAGATTGTCCCAAAAATACCTCTAGAAAAGCAGTGGACACATGACCTGACAGCAGCCAAAGGGAACTGCCGCTCAATTTTAGGGTGGCAACTGGCAAGACACCGGCGTTTCACAGCGAGGAGTTTCCACTCAGCCTAAAGACAGGAACAGTCCCACTTTTAAGCTTTCAGCATTGCCTTCGAGTTTTAAAGCGGCCAGAAGTTTTCAGTCCTCCGAAGCTTGATTTGATATATCACAGTTTGATGCTTGTTGTCAGTAGCTGTGAGTTACAGCAGACATGCCGCGTGGATTAAAAGGCCTCTCCAGATTGCATTGGCCTTGCCCATTGCCGCTCTAGCTGAGACTTCAAGGTTCTGTGTTAAAATTCTGAATCAGTCCCAGCATTCCCCTAAATTAATTCTCCTTTAAGCATATTTTGCTTCTCCCTCATTCCCTCGCAACATTAATAGGAGACAGATGTCCATAATGGAGTCCAAGTTTTGGTTTAGTTATTTTGCTCCATGCGATGCATTAAAGAGATTTTTTTGGCTTTTTTTTTTCTTCTTCAAAATCCCAGGTGAAAATAAAACAAAGTACTACTGAACTGCTTTATCCATGGGGATGATAGACGTGATGGACTGGCTAATGCAATTCTGTTTCTCTTAAATGCACAGGAGAACTACATGATTGATTGTTTCAAACCACTATCAAACCGATGCATTACAGAATAATGTTATGCCATCTGTTGGGAAAAAACAGACATGGATATTTATTTAATCCGTAACCCTCTTAATTATGCAACAATATGGTGTTTCTTGAAACTACTTGAAACTAAGGGAGGGAATTCAGAATCGGTTGTGTTTTAAATATTTAAACAGTAAATAAATGTTCAGCATGAAATCAAAATTGGTTCATGTTTATCTTGTAAATGCACATTTGCGGTCTTATTGACAGGGTTTTGAATGTACAAAAAGAAAAAAATAATAAACCTCTGTTTTATTTTTAATGACTTACATTTTTTAATGAATAAAAAAAAAGATTCTGATGGAATGTCCCACAATTTTGTACAATTCCATACAATTTCTCACAACAAAACATATAAACTCAGAATTCAGAGTCAAAAAGCCTTAATTTGCAACATACAATTCAGAATTGTTGTCAAAGTTACAAGGGAAAAGTCGAAATTGTGAGATATAAAGTTGCAATTACATTTTTAGCCCAAAAAAAATAAAATAAAGAATAGCGAAATTTAAACTCATAATTCAGAGAAAAAAATGACAGACTTCTGAATTTGCATCACTGCAATTCTGATTAAATTGTGGGATAAAAGTCGCAATTACATTTTAGCAAAAAACTAAATTGGGAGATGTAAACTCATTCAGAGAAAGTCAGAATTGTAAGAAAGTCTGTTTTTTTTTCTTTTTTGTCAGAATTGCAAAAAAAGAAAAAATAATCCTAATTGTGAGAGAAATAAAAAAAAACCCATAAGTTTCAACAACTTCCGAGGATAAAAGTTTGAATTGTGAGCAAAAAATTAGCAATTAACATATTTCGCTTTTTTTATTTAGTGGCACAAACAGGCTTCCATAAATTCATGAATAAATGACTCTTATGAGTCAGTTCTGTCAATTAATCATTTAAAAAAGATTCCAAATTGGTCTCAAATGTGGTGTTTGTACAGTAGGGGTGTAAGGCTCCACTCGTTTTCTCGATGCATCAATTACAAACCCTGTCGATTCATATGCATCGATCTTGAAACATGATTTCTGAATCGTGAATCACCCGATCTTGAACAGCAATCGATTCAAAATGCTAAGAATCGAATGAATCACGATGTCTATAGCGATTCAATGCTTTCAAAATGTATAGACATTAAATTACTACACACACGAATAAATGGAGACCTTGAAGAGTGTTCGTGAATCGTGCCTCTCACGGGCTCCACTGTTTACCGTCTGATGAGACTGTCACAGGATTGCGCTCGCGCTCCGTTCGTCTCTGACGCAGCTGACTCGTTGCCAATGCCGGAGCCGTCGACAACTGTATTTATTGCACGGATGGAGCAGAAATGTAAGTGTCTAAATCATACGCACAGATCCATTGAATGATAAATGTTTTTAAACAATGCGGATGAACCGAATATACGAAGGAAACTTTTTAAATTAACCACAGCATTAACAATGACCTTGAAATAAGAGCGCGAGATTTATCTGATAATCAGATGCATGAAAGTAGCGTTTGTTTCATTAGCAAACAGACATCTGGCGCGTTTTCTCTCAGAAACATTCGCTGATGGAGAGGAAAAGTTAAATAGAGATGAAGACGTTTTCACACTGAAAGAGAAGCGATCTCGCTCTCAAAGACGTGCCAGGCTATATCTGCAGCTAAACTGAATAAAAGCAGAATGAACTGATGAAACTAAAAAACAAAAAAACCCACAAACAATTTATGAATGATGCAGTGCTAATTGACATTTATTACAGTACAGAAACTATAAAGCATATTTTCTACCTTATTCTGTGCAGAAAATTTAAATAATTGCTAATTAAATGTAGCCTAGTATATAAAACAATCATAAAATTGCCATTAGGAAAAAAATATAGATTACAAATGATTGATTATTGTCCAGCAGTGTATTTGATTTATTACAGTTAATTAAAAGTAATTAAAAAATTATAATTCATTGTAAAAAAAAAAAATAAAAATAAAAAAAATAAATAAAAATAATAATAATAATAATAATAATAATAATAATTAATATTATTATATAGGCTACATACATAAAATGATTGTATTTGACATTTCTGTCACTTCTGAAATTATGGCTATGCCCCTGGTGTGACAAAATGTTAGCTTATACATAATACTCTTTAAGCTCTTTTTTAAAAAAACTTGGCTTACATAAATTTTTACGTATGCCATGACGAATCATTAAACTAGCATTTAACAATGGACAAAAGTTTTTATTTTTTTATTTTTTTAACCTATGGTTCTCTAACCATAAATGCTACTGTAATTTGCCCCCTGAAGCATTTAAAGAATTTAGTAGAAGCATTTAAATAATCCCATGAATGGGAACTTAAAGAATGCAGAATCGAATCGTTATAATCGAATCGAATTGAATCGTTCTAAATTTGCAAAAATCGTTCTTGAATCGAATCGAAAACCTATGAATCGTAATCGAATTGAATCGCTGCCTTGCCAAAGATTCACAGCCCTATTGTATAGCATATTAGTTTTACTATTTTTGCCATAACTACACTGGTGTATGTTTTACAAGAAAACACTATCACAGCCTTTCTGCGTTCAAATATTATATTTCATTCAATGTTTTACTTGCTGTTTCTTTGTCTTGTGTGTGAAATTCGCTTGCAATTTCTGAGTGAAATTTGTTTCAAAGTACTGTACATCAAATACCCAATTTTGCTTTGTGTGTGTGTATATACAGCAGAAATATTAAGAATGATATGCTAGTACGCTATTTAGACTGAATTCGGATCAGTCAACAACTCAAATCTGACTCACTCACTGAACCACAAGTGATTCTCCAGACATAAATCAAAGCATTAAACTTCCATAAAACTACTAAAAGAATCAGTAACACACTGGAGATGTTAAATTAAATCAGACACAGATTCATTCAATCTTCGTCTCATTTGTAATGCATACATGCATTCACTGCATCTCCCAAACTTTACATTACATGAGAAGATAGGATAGAATGGTGTGCTTCTTATCTCAGACACTGATTCTTTAGCTGATCGCATATGACAGAGACCCTTGGTTCCTTTTAACGATAGTGCATCTCTGTTATTAGTCATGAGCTGGCGTCAGGGAAGCTAATCTGAAGTGAAAAGCCACTCATGCTCTGATCTATCCAATAAGCCTCCCCTGCCATCAAAGTGCTCTTTGAAGTTCATGTTCTCCAGACAGATTGGTTCAGGTGTCAGGTCAGAGTTCCTGTAGCCAAAGGTAACGGCAGGCATTTGAAGCCTTGTTCCAATACCTTTAAGTTTTTACTCGTCCCATCATGTTTATTACAAGGGGGCAAGAAGAACAAGATGTTTCTTCATTTGCACAAGATTTTGTTGTCGGATCATGTAGAAAAAATTTGTTGGGATTAGATTGTGTTTCAAATCACAAATTCAACGTAATGTTTTTTTTTGTCCCATGAAATGTCAAAAGCTTTAGCTTGCTTTACATTAGCATTATAGGTTATGTACACGTCTTTTTATTCCTAAAAGATGTGAAAAAAGGTTTTCTGTTGCATATTGAATATTAAAATGTCACCAAAGTCACTAAAATTGGAAGCATCAGATGGGTTGGAAAAAATATACAGGTATATAATAATGGCAATATGGAATATTAATTCTCTGAATAATTTTCAGCTATTGTGGAGTAAAAAAGACAACAACAAAATAACAACAACATATAAACATATACATAAGCAAATATATTTAAAAAATTATGTCAAATAAAACAATTTGTTTTACTATATTTACAAATTATATGCATTTATGAATAATTAATAAATGCATATAATTTGTAAAGGTAGTAAAACAAACACCAAAAGTATTAAAATGTGATTATAAAATAATAATTGTTTTGTTATGAATCTAATTTATGAATAAACTGATTAAGAATATTTTGAATTTTAAGAATTCTATTTATAAATATATAGAATTGATTAATAATGCAAAACATACCCAAATATATTATTAGTATTATTATTATTGTATAAATCAATCAATGAATAAATACATAAAAGTGACTAGGCACGGTTAGTGAATCAATTATTTGAAACCCCAATAAATTATTGTAACTATTAATGATATATATATATATATATATATATATATATACAGTCTTGTTCAAAATAATAGCAGTACAATGTGACCAACCAGAATAATCAAGGTTTTTAGTATATTTTTTATTGCTACGTGGCAAACAAGTTACCAGTAGGTTCAGTAGATTCTCAGAAAACAAACAAGACCCAGCATTCATGATATGCACGCTCTTAAGGCTGTGCAATTGGGCAATTAGTTGAAAGGGGTGTGTTCAAAAAAATAGCAGTGTCTACCTTTGACTATACAAACTCAAAACTATTTTGTACAAACATTTTTTTTTTCTGGGATTTAGCAATCCTGTGAATCACTAAACTAATATTTAGTTGTATGACCACAGTTTTTTAAAACTGCTTGACATCTGTGTGGCATGGAGTCAACCAACTTGTGGCACCTCTCAGCTGTTATTCCACTCCATGATTCTTTAACAACATTCCACAATTCATTCACATTTCTTGGTTTTGCTTCAGAAACAGCATTTTTGATATCACCCCACAAGTTCTCAATTGGATTAAGGTCTGGAGATTGGGCTGGCCACTCCATAACATTAATTTTGTTGGTTTGGAACCAAGACTTTGCCCGTTTACTAGTGTGTTTTGGGTCATTGTCTTGTTGAAACAACCATTTCAAGGGCATGTCCTCTTCAGCATAGGGCAACATGACCTCTTCAAGTATTTTAACATATGCAAACTGATCCATGATCCCTGGTATGCGATAAATAGGCCCAACACCATAGTAGGAGAAACATGCCCATATCATGATGCTTGCACCTCCATGCTTCACTGTCTTCACTGTGTACTGTGGCTTGAATTCAGAGTTTGGGGGTCGTCTCACAAACTGCCTGTGGCCCTTGGACCCAAAAAGAACAATTTTACTCTCATCAGTCCACAAAATGTTCCTCCATTTCTCTTTAGGCCAGTTGATGTGTTCTTTGGCAAATTGTAACCTCTTCTGCACATGCCTTTTTTTAACAGAGGGACTTTGCGGGGGATTCTTGAAAATAGATTAGCTTCACACAGACGTCTTCTAACTGTCACAGTACTTACAGGTAACTCCAGACTGTCTTTGATCATCCTGGAGGTGATCATTGGCTGAGCCTTTGCCATTCTGGTTATTCTTCTATCCATTTTGATGGTTGTCTTCCGTTTTCTTCCACGTCTCTCTGGTTTTGCTCTCCATTTTAAGGCATTGGAGATCATTTTAGCTGAACAGCCTATCATTTTTTGCACCTCTTTATAGGTTTTCCCCTCTCTAATCAACTTTTTAATCAAAGTACGCTGTTCTTCTGAACAATGTCTTGAACGACCCATTTTCCTCAGCTTTCAAATGCATGTTCAACAAGTGTTGGCTTCATCCTTAAATTGGGGCCACCTGATTCACACCTGTTTCTTCACAAAATTGATGACCTCAGTGATTGAATGCCACACTGCTATTTTTTTGAACACACCCCTTTCAACTAATTCAACTAATTGCCCAATTGCACAGCCTTAAGAGCGTGCATATCATGAATGCTGGGTCTCATTTGTTTTCTGAGAATCTACTGAACCTACTGGTAACTTGTTTGCCACGTAGCAATAAAAAAATATACAAAAAACCTTGATTATTCTGGTTAGTCACATTGTACTGCTATTATTTTGAACAAGACTGTATATATATATATATATATATATATACACACACACATTTTTTTATGTAATAATAAATAAATACACAGAATTAATAAATAAATATTTATTTTTATTTTAAAGAATTTATAGAATTTTGTTGATAAATATAAAGAATTTATTAATAATGCAGACACTATATATATGTGTGTGTGTGTGAGATTTATTTGGTAACACTGAAAACACTTTTAAAACAAGCAATAATTCTGAATTACCGGCCCAACTGTGTCAACTATAAAAATCCTCACTTTTGAGGCCCGGTAATTGTGACAAACTCTCCTCACAGCAGGCCAGTATTAGAAAATCCACTGGTACATAACGCCGGAGCACAGTTATCGATGCTAATGTGCTGGACGTTTTGTTCACGCTTCACAGCAAAGGTTACAGATCTTCTAACTGCGAGGCTTTTACAAGCAACTAGTGAGCACTTCTTTCTCCATTACCTGCACTCTCATTTGCCTTGCCTGGCGAGGTAATCAGCAGCCCATACCGGACAACATGACACACACACACACACACACACACACACACACAGCTCTCAGTTCTAGCGAGCAGCCGTCGTTTAAAGGCTTTCTGCTGTAACCTCTGAAGCAGCATGGGCTCTCTTTAATGGCGCATTGCTCCTGGAGTCCCCACAGTACCCATGTGTATCTGCCAATGTCTGCTGTCTGTCTGCTGCTGGGGTATTTTTGGAGGTGTGGTGAGCATCATAAATAATGCACCTGTAAATGATACGCGTCTGGTCTCGCTGACAAATGGAGCAAAAAGGAGGGGAAGCAATTTGAGAGGGCAAGCCCCGTCAAGACATTTTCGCCCTTTAGCAGTAAAAGAAGAATTGCGCCCACTTGCACCCAGAATTTCGTAATTGAGCTTGATTGACAAGCGATCTGACCAATCATAACAACGAATCCGCCATCTTGTCCGACAAACAAATTAGACAGGAGAATAGATTAACTTGCGTGGACTTACAAAATTGTGTTTATTGATGCCTTTCCGCGGTTGAAATAAAATACGTTCTGATGTTCATTCACGTTTATTTCATGCTTTAAGTAGATTTGAAAAGATGATCGGTTCACTTGTCGCATCTTGAAGCTGCTCAGTCTTGTCTGTCGGCGTGTTGTCAGTTTTCTCTTTGTAGCGTGATGTATTTTTTTACTGCGTGAGAACATGATGAGTAAAGTGAGAGCGGCATGGCTTGTCGGACATAGCAACTGTAACCAAGGAGAGTGGGATTTTGCAAAGCCTTAGTTACTGTTGCTGTCTCCGATAAACAATTCCACTGTCACATTACACATCATGTTCCCACACAGTGAAAAATAAGAGGAAACTTGTGGCTCTTTAATGTGTCGTGACAGATGGCTCTATTGCCTCCGTTCAAGCAGCACATACTGTATGAACTGATCGTCTTCTCATATGTACTTAAAGCATGAAATAAACATTTAAATGTATTTTATTTCAACCGTGGAACACACCATTTTTCAAGTTTAAGTGAATCTACTCTCCTGTCTGATTTGTGGTTAAGTCTAGATGGGATACAGCTGCGGCTACTGAGCGTGCGCACATCAATATACTGCAATTGTTGTTACATTGTACAACAATACTTACTTTTTTTTCATTATTGTTTAGGGTTGGGGTAGGTGTAGACATTAATAAAACACAATCGAACCAACTTTTTCTGAACACGGAAGTCTCGGCCGACTGGAATGGTGCTTTGCATTTATTGTCTCTGGCATTCTTAGTCACATTTTCACACATTTTCCGAGACGACAATTTAACGTCTAACCTATGAAAATGGTTTTAAAAGCACATGTCGCCATAGTTTCATCACATTCAAAGTCTGGCAGGCGAGATGCACTTTCCTGTAGAGTTTAGCTCCAACCCTAATCAAACAAACCTAGCTGTGATTTTCTAATGATCCTGAAGACGCTGATTAGCAAACTCAGGTGTGTTTGATTAGGGTTAGAGCTAAACTCTGCAGGAAAGTGGATCTTGCGAGCCAGATTTGAGGATCACTGCTTTAGAGTATCGCCTTGACCATATTTTTGCAGTTTGATGACATGAAGCGATCCAGCTCCCGATTGGGCGAAGTTCACAGGATTTTGTCCACAGAACGATAAGAGGACATGTTTTAACCATAGACTGTATAAAAACATGGACGTAGTATCCGTGACGTCACCCAAAGGTTCCAGAAAAGCGTTTTTGAATCCAAAAGAAGGCGGAGCCAGCCGTCACCATCTTGGCAGCATGTCACCGCACGTCACTCCCGGATACTTAACTTTAAAACTTAATATTATTTAAATGGATGAGTTATAAAAAAAACTTCACCACCCTCACAGTTGTCATGAAGGGCAAAATTAGCTATACAGACTAAAAAAAATTTTTTGAACCATGTTTTTTTTTTTTTCTGCTGTAAAGTGAGCTGTCGGACGAGATGGTGGATAGCAATGGTGGCACGTAATATCTGCAGTCTGATTGGTCAGATCGCCTGTCAATCAAGCTCCCCGCAAACAGTCATTTGCAGCATAAAACTGCACAGAAGATCGACGAGCATCTATTCTTCCCTAGAGCTCAGTCTGAAGATGCTGCTGATGAATCACATTATAGCAGTGGGACCGGTGCCAATTCCAGAAATGACGTTGGATCAACTGTTACAAACAAATATATATATATATACTATACGGATGCACAGGAGGAGGAAAGAAATGCTCATCTTTTCATCCAGCAGTGTTCTCCAGATATCCATTAGTCTCATTTTCACACAATTTTTGAAGAATCTCTCTTAAGAAGCAGACAGCATATGCTGTCATTTGACTTTTGTCTGAACTGTCACACATTTCTTTTCCATCAGCCTAACTTCCTAAAGAGAGTTCCAGAGGCTCTTTTCTAGCTAAAGAAAAAAGCAGTAGAGTGTTAAATTATAGAATAAAAGAAATATGGGGGAAAATGAAAATCTTTCTTACTGATAGATTGGGCGGCCTCTCAGACTATGCTTGAAATCTCAGAAACAAGGTCGTTTGCTAGTTCAAAAGGTTTGGGTGTTACAAAAAACATTGAACAGATCACAAAAATGTATCTAATAATGTATCTAATGGCCCGCATAATAATTGTGAAAATATTGTGTTTAAATATTTAATAAATTGCCTGGTTTTATACAGTGTGACATCATCATCTTAAGGTGTGAAAAAAAGACAGAAAATCATGTGCAAATGGTACAAAGGCAAATAGACAAAAAGAACTTGGGCTTATTAAAGCAACATGCCAATGAAATCTAAATTCTGACTCGTATTATGTCTAAGGATGCTTTGTGCCGTAATCCATCCTTATACTTTACATGTAATATTCATCAGGCTGAGTTTGCTCACTTGCCACGGAAAAACCTTGAGGTATTTTCAGGCCTGCCAAAAAGTGTGTCTGCGCAAGTGATGTAAGACTCGCAGGCAGTGTGTTAGGATGAGCTGGGTCTCCAAGCAGTTCGGGATATAGTCTGTCGTAATCTCCTCCCATCTGCTAAAGGAGCTGCTCTCCCCGCACAGCGCCCGGCTCTGGCCCGCCCCATCTGGGCATTTTTCGGACACTCCAACACACTACCCTGACCTGTGCGAACTTGTGTCTGTTATACCGTTATACAAAGAACGTTTCTCAATTTTGTGAGTGTGTCTATTTCAGGTTTTACCTATATTGTGGGGATCAAATGCAATCACAAGGATCGTAAAATTTACATGGAGCAAAGCCAATTCTAACCATGAGAGATTGGGCATTGCTTAAATAAACATTATAAATGTACCCTAATGAAAATAAAAATGCAGAAAGGTTTCTGTGAGGGTTATGTATATGCTTATGGCATAGAAAATATTAAATCTTACCTAAAGGTGACATTACCTCCCTCTGGGGACATCCTAGCTTGGAAAAACACTGATAAATAATACAGTTGTAAATCAATTAAAATTGTACTCAAATGAATAAAATTATAACTAATAAAAATAATAATTCAACTATTATGAAATTAAACTTCATAAAATGTATTGTTTTTCATTTTTACAATGTGCTATTTTAAAATAAATGCACCATCTTAATCATATGCTTAAGTCTGTCCAATAGATTATTCGTGATTAATCGCATCCAAAATAAAAGATTGTGTTTACATAATATTCTGTATATGCATGTACTGTGCATGCAAAATATGTATTTATATTATATGTAATACAAATCATAAGCACAGACACACACAAATATCATGTAAACACAAACTTTTAATTTAGATGTGATTAATCACGATTATTCGAGTTGTCAAATTTAGAATAATTATATAAATGATAAATAATAATATTGCAAATCACACACAGATTTTCATAAAACCCCATTTTAAACTGATCCACAGAAATTAATAGAATCTACCTGAAATTACATGATAAATGTATAACTAATATAAAAAATTATAAATAATAATATAAATACTTCGTAAATCTTATGAAATTATCAACCAATATTTAGCCATATATATAAAAAAATTCATTCTGGCAGATAAAACTGACTAAATGTTACAGAAAGTACTTTTAGATGTTAATACAGTATATTGTTTATTTTAACAACACGATTTTTGTCATATTATTTTCTTCTAAATTAAGTGCACTAAATTAACACAATTTGAAAATGCAAAGCACTATTATATATTAATATTTTTAATAAAAAAAGTTTTCTGTCAGTATCTATCATTAACTAGAAGCAAATTAGTATCTCCACATATAGAAGCCAAGAAAACATACGTGTGTGTGTGTGTGTGTGTTTGTGTGTGTGTGTGTCTGTGTGTGAAGTGGATCCACAAATCTATCTTGTCCTTCATGTGTACGAAGGTGAGACTGACAGATTTGTGTGGCATGTTCGCACATGTAGGAAGAAATATGTCCTCATATGTCCTGAATATGACGGAGATATTGTGTGTGTGTGTGTGTGTGTGTGTGTGTGTGTGTGCATGAGTGTGTGTGGCACTGGAGAACATGATAGCTTTAATGAGACGGCTGCATATGAAGGACTGTCATTAGTGCTGAGAGAGGCAGCAGCCTGGTGATTGCATTGATTTGGCTCCGCTCTTTTTGACCTGTCCGACCAATCAGAACTCCTCAAGAGCTCGCGTCAAAGCCCGTGCAATCAGCCACCACACTGGCCCACTTAGCAACAGCCGCCCAGTAAAACGGAGTATGCATGTAAGAACAATGTTCACCATTAATCATATGCAACAGTGATAAATTAATGTAATAAAATAAGACAGCATTTACTCACCCTCATCTCTTTCCTAACCTGTAGACTTGTATTTAATCTGAGATCAAAAAATAAGATGTTTAATTGTATGTTTTTGCTACACTTTTCCACGCAATGAAAGTCAATGGAGGCTGATAATGACAAACACCAAAACTAAGGGGGAAAATAACTCAAACAGTAGAGCATGGTGCTAGCGATACCAAGGCCACGAGCTTGATTCTCATTTGCTTAAACTTGATAAAATGTAAAACTTGAATAAAGTAAAGGACTGTTCATACCAAAGACATAACTATAAAAATAATGACTATTTAGTGTTATAAAATAGGGATATCCAAACCACAACAATAACAAAACAGAGGAAAGATTTCATTGGAATTATTTTCCAAAATCATCTTTTTTTTTCTTAATGACACATTCGTCAACCAATTATTTAAGCCAAACTTGGCATGACTATATATGGAGATGTGTCGCCTATATTTTTTTCTAAATATTTCCTTTTGCATTCCACCATTGCATGTTATAAGCTCGCATTTGATAAAACTCGCGAAAAAAGTCAGTATTGTGTGATTCTCTCAGAAATGCGCGAAAAAACTCAGAATTACAGAATTTTTATCTTGAAATTTTTACTTTATAAATTACTTTATATTTATAACAGGCCATTGCGAGTTATTAAGTCAGAATTGCAAACATCTATTTTGTTCCAAAATAACAAACATCCACCCCCCACCGAATTGAACTTTATAACTCACAAATGTGAGTTTACATCATGCAGTACTGACTTTATAACTTGCAATATCGAGTTTGTATAAAAAATAAAAAAAAAATCTGAAATGTAAAAAAAACTTGCAATTACCTTTTTTTTATATATATTTTATTCAGTTGTGGAAACTGGCTTCCATAGTAAACTCTTGTTTTAAACAAACTGAAAGCAATACCAGTGATTCTATGTAGGGTTAATGGTAGATGTGATACAAGTTTTAGAAAGAGAAAACACAAATAGCAACATCAAAGCTATTCAATCTGACTTGTATTTTCCAAACTCTTTAGTCTGAGATAGAGGAAAACAAGTTTCATCAACCTATCTTCAGTCGTCCCGCTTGATAGAAGCAGATAAACCATTATGAGAATGGCAGGCTGAAACCCTGTCACCTTTGTCCATGCCTTTCACTAAGGAGAAAGCAAGAAGAGTTTGTTTCCCAAGGTGATTGTTGCAGTGATAAGGGAGCAGTTCTTATTAGGGGTGACAGCAAAGGGGCTGTGGTGGTAGTACTGCCTGGATAACCTTGTGCCTGCTCGCCCTTCTGCGCCAGGCTCCTCTGCCTTGCCTCGGCGGGGACACAATCTGCTGGCTGGAATTACCTCGCAGCTGGAGGAAAACTAAACATGATTTCTGACCTTTACTTCTTGTGTTCAACAGTAACCTTTGGTGGTCCGCTTGCACAGACGGGCCGAAATGAATTCCCGACCGCTGCGTGTGCGATTACCTGCATGTTGAGGCTGAGAATGATGAGAAAATCAGCGGTTGAAAGATGTTCCTTCAGTTGCCGTCCTCTGTCTGGGAACCTGCTAGCTTGAAATGTTAATTGAAGTCAAATTGCTTCGACAGAATTTGGAAACCTTTACACCTAGTCTCAGCCCCATCACGAAAGAAGAAAGCCATCGTCGTGTTTACAACTGTGACGACAAGCGCTTATCTGAATCAACTAAACGTTGGATTTTCAAAAGTATGTGGAAAATTTTAAGTTTGCGACATAGAATCTTAAAAATACGTACGAGAGTTTAACACAACGGTCTGTTATTGTGGCGACATTTCTATGACCCTAAGTGCGACGCTGAGTGAAAGGAACTACGTAAGATTGTTTTAGATGTCGGTCAAACGACAAACACCAGTGGAAGCTGCCATGGATTCCAGACCTTCAGTCTGAAGAATACAAGGTACCTTATTTCTGCTCCCCCAAATGTAGCTGCTACAGCTAACACAAACTTAATACTCGGTCTGAAAAAATATATTCACAGGGCAGATGCCATAATATGTCTTGAACTACTTTATTTCTGTTACAGCGAATCTAGCTGGTAATGCTAACGCAAATGTTGATACTCTGTTAGAAATGATATTTCAAGCAAAGCTTTATTCCTAGTCCAGGTGTATAGATGACTCACAGAATACTCAAAGCTAGGTGGATGGGTTTTTAAATATTCAACATAGCCTATGATTATGTGTGAAGAGGATTAGCATATATTTTTCAGACATTTGGACCAGCCAAGTGTAATTGAGAGGAGTAATCTGGACCCCTTTTTCCCCTTTTTTGAGGGAAAGCTACAATTACTTCTGCTGTACTCATTCTTCTCTACTTATCGCAAGCTTATTCCACCAATAGCTACTTTTAGCATGCAGGCTAGACTGCGTGTGCATGTTGAAAGAGGGTTCCTTCCGATGAACTCATTATTCCGCAGCGCTCACCCTACTCACCGACACACTCCACATCTACCCCTGACCGTCACATCTGAGCAAATTCATGCAATCGTGCCCACAATCCTTTAGACTGGAGATTATGCAGGCATGGTGAAGTGCGGGTAAATCTTAACCACAAGAGGAACCTAGCAGTTAGTCAAGGCGCTGAGAGGAAAAATGACCGGTTACATTTTAGTTGAGAGGTTGAGCATGTGCATGTTTTTCAATATGTGTTGGAGCACAAGATTGTGGCAGAATTTTCATTTGACTGAAATTTAAACTTAATTTCAAATGTAAGAACGGGTTCCATTTTTTGAAAGGTCCTAAACATGTCCATGAAACATGCACAGAAAATTCAGCAAGTAGAAATTATTTAAATAAGCTACATTATCTAATTTTACACATGAATATCAATGCCAAAAGGGGAACAGGAGTATCACCAATGCCTTTCAAACAAATGCTTCCATGGACTGAGTTTTTGAAAATCCATACGCTGCACTGACTGGCCCATGTGGAGTAATTCCGTGTTATTTCTAGGCTAGGGGGGGAAATTAAGACATGAAACTTGTCATTGAGATGACTCCACTAAAAAAAGTCTAGATGGTTGGTGTTGGGGGTTTCAACTCAAGGGGGTGGGACTTTTTTTTGGGAGGGGGGGTGCAGAAGATCAGAGTGACTAAAGCTGATTTATTCTGTGTTAGAGCTCAAATGCCTTTGAGAGGCATTGAGCAGCCCTTCAAAAAGCAATAGCAGCCACCTTTATATCCAGCCTGTGCCAGTCATCAGGCCTGCCTGTGAAGCAAAATCAATCTGTTTCATATTGGAGATACCAGGGGAAAGGGAGAGAGTGTGTGTATGTGAGTGTACAATCTGTCCCCAAAGCTCTTTTTAATGACACATGCTGCATAACAGAGCAAAGATAGAAAAGGGTTCAATAAGCCAAACATGCTGCTATCTGGAGATGAGGACTAATATAAAAAGGCTCAGATGGCGTAGAGGGAGTTGTCAATCAAACATACTTTAATTTCTATTTTCAAATTCCCTTCCTTTTCTGCTCAGCGTGGACACACTTGCTTGGGCAGAAGTCCTCGCTGACAAAACCACCACAACAGCAAGCCAAAGAATATTAGCACACCGCCAAAATCATGTGGTTGGCAATGGTTACTAGCACTTATGGCGTCCTCATTAAATCAGAAATGCACCTTTTATCAGGCAGCACACTGTTCATTTAATGATAACCCACATTATTAATTTAACTAAGCAGCATGTCAATCAGGTGACCCGTCCAGGAGCTTCCTTTTACTCCCTGACCGCATGCAGATTGAAATGATTGGAAAAAAAGCATCTAGAAGAACAATTTAATCACATTAGCACTATAGACTTAATAACCACTGATTAAAATCCCTTGCGGAGTAGGTTCCTTGAGGTTTAGAAGGTCTCTTCTTTGTTTTTCTTTGAACAGGTGTGGTGACCTTTCAACCACTTAATGAGATTACGAGCATAATTAGAACTGAAGCCACTGAAGGTCCCAACAGTCAACCCTCTTAAACTCGAGAGAATAACAAATGTCCATCTGGGTGCCACCTCGGAATTAGAGAAAGTAACGTAATTAAGTCTTAAACCATGGATCCTCAACTACCCTAGGGACTAGAGGACGTGCCCATAAAGAAAAAGCAGCATTAGCCATATAGCTTGCAAGCACTGCCTAAAGCTGTAGCAAGTCTGTCAAAGCAGGACACTCTAGGATTGGCCTAGGGTTGGCAAAGAAATCCCCGGCAACCATTAAAGTCACAACGGTGTTGGATTGCTCCTGTGGTGCTACTCTGAGCTGTTCATTTAGGATGATGTGCTACTATTGGGCCTGACCTAAGCACACTCTCCATCTCCAACATGGTCACCGAGAGGAAGGCAATAAGGGACCCAAGGAAACCCAATGGGTGCCTAGAGACCACTAAGGCTGGCCACTCACAGGGAAGTCCAAAGACAGCAAAGTGTCAGAGTCAATGCGAACACACACCTCTACAATGGCAAAATCAATGGGGTTTTATGAGGCATCAATCTCCTCTACAAAGGCATGCTTATCTACTTCTGGGATGGACCACTGGATGTGGGACTTGGACATTCACTGTTTTCCAAAAAATGCCAAACAAGGCTTTTTGAGATGTTATTCTTATGTGTGCAAGGTGGTCAAATTGGGGGCATTTTTTATTTATTTATTTATTTATTTTTTAACAAAGGTTCATTGATTTTTATAGTTCCTTAGGAATGACAAAAGAAGTGTGCATCTCTAATCTTGGAGGGCCACTGCAGATTTTAGTTCCAAATCTAATCAAACACTCTGAATTGTCAAACACTGAAGACTTTGTTCAGGTGTGTTTGATTAGGGATGAAACTAAAATCTGTGGGACAGTAGTTTCACTGCTGCCAATGCCCAGTTGCCCAGAAAAATACTTGTTTTGCTCTCTTTTACACCTTTTCAAGATCATTAAATCCTCCACCACAGGATGTTTGCGTGGGTGAATCCAATAGACAGATATATTTACAGTAAACAGCCGATCACATGCTAGAGACCCAGAATTAAGGGTCTTGGCAAGTGTCCTGCAATATAATTGATTGTTAGGCAAGTTGTGCATCCTCGACCAACCTCACTCTACCTTCTCACCAACATCTATCCCTATTGCATTTAACACCTTTTGTTTACATCATGCCCCTTGATTTGACCAGACATCAAGTTGGGGGTCTGGGGCTCAGGGCTCCCATTTCAATATCTAAGCTAATTACTTTTTGATTTACAGTGTGTTGTTAATGGGTTTGGCAGGGGAAGCAAGGTTATCAGGCAGCAGAAGCCACTTCCCTTCCGTTCACTAGCACCATGGCCTCCTTAATTAAAATAATTAATCTGGGCATCCATCAGATAGACGGAGAGTCAGAGAAAGAGAATTGTGAAAATAGGAAGGCAGGCCCTTCTGAAAATGTACATTCAGGGTTATATCAGGTGGATCTGTTTTGATACACAAAATGATCCTTCAAGAACTAATTGATGGAAATAATCTAAATTCCCAGTGGGTTCATTAGTATACCATGATCTCATATTGGGTAGCAGCAACCCAAAACACAACAAACATAGGTGCCCAGTTCTGCTCATCTTTTCAGCAGGGAGAAAGGCGAGCAAGTTAATGTATGTTCATACAAAAGATACAGCAAGGAATAAAAGAACAAGACAACTACCTCCACGGCTCTCGCTGTCAGCTGGCTTCACCTGGATGGGGCGAGTCATCTGGAAGAAGAAACACAGTACAGACAAGACAAAGGGTTAGTTCAGGCACAGGCAACCACTGTCACCACAATAAGCCAACAGCCTCAACTTATTGAGCCTATGTCCGTCACAAAAAATCCTGTCTAAGTTTGGATAAAATGCAAAGATTCACATGTTGGTTTGCAGGGCACATACAAAATACAAGAGTGGTGATGTGTACCATCATGCCTTCACGTTACTTGCACCCTATTTCTATTTTTGAAGTGCTGCACAGCTACTCCAGGCACAGCTCTGGTTTTCTCCATCTGAAATGGAAATATTTGCAAATGTCCTGTGTTTGCATTGACTACCATTTTATTGGAGCATTATAAGGCATCATATGGGGGCAAGGCCAAGTTCCTGAGCGTGCCTCCAGACAAAACCCTAAAGACACCTTTGATTTATTATATTCAGGTAAGTCAGTTCTCTCAGAAACCATATTTCTTACGCTCCAAGCAACTGGAGGTACAGCGCGCATCTACTTATACAGGTAAAGACTGACATCTCTAAAACGTTTGGCCACAATTACACTTCAACGACACATTCCAAATCAGGAATCGAATAAAGCAATAGTGGTTAACTCAAAATTAGCTTCTTTAGCCCTTTACGTGCAAACATCGCTGACGGCCCCAGTTTATTATTGTTTCACTTTCACAGCACATTAAACATCACTGTCTTACTTCATCTGGACAAACTGTGCATCAATGGAAAGTTTAAAGACTCTAGCTTCGATATTTGACCAATATTTTGATAAAACATTGTTGCAGTGACAGATATTTAGTGATTTATGTCAGAAGTGCAAAATAATAAATCCGTATTATGCCATATTTTGAATAGAAATTCACCACTCACTCATATTCAGTCACGTCTGTAGCGGTTTATTTGTGTTCACATAGACTCACTGAACAGCGTCAATAAGGATTTATAGACCAAAGATGCATATCTGCGGAGATATATGGATATATTTACAGATGTTTACTTCATATTTCTTCAGACAGAATCGTCATTTCTATTCATTTTCCACGGATTTACGCGATCAGATGATAAACAGCCTCTCCCAGCGATCTCTGTGTGCGTGCAGTAGTCACAGCTCGTGCTTTGTGTGACTCAGACTCTGATTGGGCCTTGTCAGTGTCAATCTTAGAGTTTCATATCTGGACACCGCCCCATCGTGTCACATGCTTTCCTGCACACTTCCTGGTAGTTATCTGGCCAAAACAACACTGAAACACCTCTGTACACACGAAATATCCGAATAATAAACCCGCGATTACAATAGTAAAGCTTGGTATGAGAATTTCTTGAGATCTGGGGCGTTTTTATAAAAAAAATCGAAAATGTACATCGGAAATGCTAACTTGTGCAGCGATGAAAGGCTACAAATAACATATTTTTACAACAGTAAACGACCAAATTCCACCCCTGATCGCTAAAGGAAGTTATTATAAACACTCGATCGGCGTTTAAAGTGAGTTTTGAGTAAAAGTGTACTAATAATTTTATAAATTGTCTGATGTAGCTTGATGCTAACGTTAGCTCCGATGCTACTAATAGCAGGTGCTTTTCTTCTTCATAATGCATTTTTGTCACAATAATTCACGTAAGGTCGTAGGAAAATGTTTTGTTGTATTTTTATAGTAAGACTTTTGATAAATAAGGGCTAAATGCAAAGAGAGACTGAAGTGAGATCGCTGCTTTGTGTCTTTGTAAAGCCTGAAAAACCACAATCAAGGCTAATAAAGGTGGAATAAAAACAAAAGAATAATGATAAAAGAATAATGCGGATAATGTGTCATACCTGGCGGAGGTGTGAAAGACTTGTTTGGTGAGAACAATGGAATAACAGATAGGGATTAATCGGGCAGTTTTCACAGCCAAACACACACAAAATACACTGGAGAGTTTACATGTGAGATCTTACAGAGATGACAAGGGCTATAAATCAATCTGATTAGCCTTCTCTAAAAAACACACATGACATGGCCTTAGAAAATATTTCATAAAATTTGCAGTTTTACAGATTAGATTATGAAATTTCTAATGAAGTTTTGAAAGACTTGTGGCTTTAGCTACACTCTATTTCTAAACTCATATCTTACATCAACACATTTTTAAATACATTTAAAAAATGTTTTTAATATTTTTATTTTTGTTTTTATGTTTGAGCTTATATATCTCTATTATCATAACAGTCTGAGTGATTCTGATTCCTGAACAGTAAACTTTAAAGTGTCAGCTTTGTGAACATATGTTAAATATGTATCTAGTCAGAAAGAATCATGAGCAGAAACCTTTTTATTTTGGGTATGTCACTTCTGTCTCCATGCCAAAAAAGGAGGTGCCTAGAAAGGGGTTAAAGTCCATTTCCATATGTGAAAAATCTCTGGTCTCATCAACAAGGTTTTTCTTTTTTTTTTGCTTCGCAGTGCTCACTTGGTTACAGTCTCTAGTGATGGTGGCATGGAGGAAATGAAATGCAACTACAATTAAAGTGGAGGCAGTCACAAGAAAGAGAGAGATCAATGAAGCCCTATTGATCCCTGCCCCTTAGGCTGTGGAGAGTGTCTGGCAGGGAGGGATTATGTGTGTAGAAGGCTCACGGTAATCTACTAAAGCCTGATAAGAATGGCATTTGTTGGATTAGATGCCTCTGTCATCACAGTTTTTGTGCTCTGTATTTCGCTCAACATTTTTTTTTTTTCCATTATCCCTGTAAAGGCCGAAGTTGGAGTGATTCTTATTCTACAAACTTGAGCAAAACAGAAAGACAATATATATAGTTTGTTTGTTTTTCCTTCCTTTGCCCATCGTTCAAGGATTCAAACGGATTTTGCTGCAGGATCAAAGGATGTTCAAAGGGTTTTTCTTTTCTCCCATTTATTCCTACCTGGGGATGTCATGTAGAAAGGAATGCTATAAGTGTGGACTATTGGAACAGTAAAGCAACTTTAGAAAGTGACTTCTTAATAGTTTATGTCCTTTCTTTCAGGGTTTATTTTGTGAAAATGCACATCTGATTCATTTGCATAAATGCTGATTAATGTAGAGTTTTAAAGTTAAGGTTACACTTTCTTTAATTGTTGAAAAACAGGACAGATCCTGTCCTAAAGGCCTAATTTACACTATAATATCATTCCCTAGCATTGTATTCCAATGGGAGCTTTCTATCGATCCAAAACAAACTGCTAATAGCAACAAAGCAGGCCCAGTTTCCTTGAAAAAGGGCCAAGAGCTGTACGGAGATTTGTGACAAGATTACTCAAATTTGCGAAGTGCCCTTTGCAGGCTCCCTAGCCATCTGTAACCTGAAATTAAGCCTTTTTGAATGCTGGAGCAACTTTCGTTTCATGTCGACACCAACGCAAGAGCCGGGGAAATGTTTCAGAGAAGACAGGATCAACATTTTTTCTTTCTCCTCAACATATTTTCTTTTACTGACCAATTGTGTGTGTGTGTGTGTGTGTTGGGTGTGGGGAGCAAACTGAAAAAAGGTCAGTTTTAAAGACAGGCCAGTCCCATAAAAGCATGACTTGTTCAAGGAGAAACACCATAATGGGATTTTAAAATGCTTAATAACACGCTGAAATATGACGAAGAGGGCCAGGCCAGATTCATTAAGTGTTAAACGTATCCATTTTTACCTTGAGGAACAGAATAACCTTCCTCTGAGAAATTATTCCATAAATGTATCCATCGTAAATACTAACTAGCAGGGTCTAAATCTTTTTACAAAAGGGGAAAAGGCAAAATTCTTTTGAAGGTCAGGAGTTCAGTAGCTTTGTCATTAACTTCAGTTAAAAAATAAATACATTTGTCTATTTGAAACACATTATGACAACTCAGATGTTTTTAAGCATAAAGGCAAAAACAATCCTGCAGGCATAATCGTGAGACATAACCATTCCAAACAAATCACCTGACAAACACAGTGGCCCACATTAGACACAACAGACGCTTTTATAAACATTGCAATATGCATGCAACACTGTGGATGCAATGCCTGGTAATAAAAGAGAGTCTGTTTTGCGAGGGAATGCATTCAGAATTACCTCATACCTGTAAACGCCATCCGTGAGATGTATTCCTAACACATTGGACTTCCGCGTAAGGTTTATGGATTCACCTCTCTAACTAGTAACTGTCCTGGTCATAAAATGCTGGTGTAATGGTACATTTGTTTCCCTAAGAGCAATGTGTTTCTCCCTTGTACATTTAGTATCGACTGAACTCTGTTTATTGCATTTTTCTCACCTCTAATGGGATGGCGTTCACTTCAGGTACACACATTTACTCACTCACTCTCTCTCACACACACACACATATTTTGATCCCCATTGACTTCCACAGTATAGACTTGTGTGTCTGAATATATAATAAAATGACTAAAAGTGAACCTGAATTAAAAACAAGTTAAAGCTACACAGAAATATTTACAAAAACTAAAAGCTAATATATAAATGACAAAAGAACATTAAACTTAAACATGATTATATATATATATATATATATATATATATATATATATTTTAGTGGTGGGTCGTTATCAGCGTTAACGTGCTACGTTAACATGAGTCTCTTATTGGGCGATAACAAAAAAAATATTGTTAATCTATTCTCAAAGTTGGGTTGGGAGCTGGGTCTAGACGAGCTATGGTGACTTTCACCTTGATATTTTATATAACCGACTGGCTGAGAACAGCCTATAAAGACGCTCAGGACAGTTGACGGGCCACTGCTGCGCATCGTCGCGAAGCTTATCTTTTTCATTTGTTTTTAAGCCTTACCGCTTGTCGGTAAACATTAAAGCATCCAATCACAAGACACGGAAAAGCTGAACAGAGTAGCCGGTTACTCGCGAACTGTATTCGGTGCGCACGAGAGAGAGAGCCGTGTATCACGGACAGCGACACTGAACCGAGCTCTCTTCCGCGAAGTTCTTCTCGAAAGCCCATCCTGCAGCCGAACGAACAAATACAAATCGCAGTTTGAACAAACAAAAAGATATGAAAGAGCCAAATTCAGTACTCGCGGTGTTCTGGTGTTCAGGGCTAGCGCAGAGAAAGGCGTCTCAAAACACTTGAACATCGAATTTGCTTATTTTTGCTCTAGTGCCGACAAATACATTCAAAACATGTCAAAATATCCACCTGGAAATTATGCTCGAAAAAACTGTCAGTTATTTCTGAAGTGAAAGTAAACAGTTGAGGAAAAAAATGGGATGTGTATTATATTGGATGCGTTCATCGTCTCTTAAAGTGACCGCGCCTAATTTAGCTACTGGCTGCTGTAATGTTAATCCAAGAAAATGAATGAAAATCACTCACTGTTCTTGACTGCATTACTTTGTAGTTTTAACAGTCAAACCAAAAATTATTCAGACACCAGATATAATTTTTGATATATATAGCTAATATTATATAAACTAATATTACCATATAGTATAATTACTAGAGACAGCATTTATTTCTGTCCGAGTATAAATAATAAGTAAATAAATAAGTTTACTTATTGAATCAAAAGCATTTTTAAAATACATTTTGGATGTGGTTGCATCACTGCTGCAAACAAATGTAAAAGTGGTGAGGACATAACTGATAAAGACCATCCTAACCATAAATGACCTCTATGTTGTAAACCCAATCATTTCACATACATTAACGGTACATGCGCCAGAAACAAAGCGACGGGCAGCTGACAAACTTGTGCTGTCGTCAGGGACAGCATTCATTTAGCTCGAGTCCAGGGAGAGCTCACTACGCCTCTCCACTGCTTTTGTGCCTTTATTGCCACAGTGTTCTTTACACATAAGATAAAACGAATGAGTTTTGTTCCATGAAAACAAACCAACAACAACACGTGTTCTAATTGTGATAGATTTAAGGAGGTTTGCCGCTCGGAATGGCGAATGCACCGAGGTCCAGGACAAAAACAGAGGTATGGAAGGGGCTGTAAAGAATGGAAGCAAAGGAGAACTGCCTGCAACTGCCTGATAAGATTGCTTCTCAGTTGAGTGGCATTTCCAGAGCCGTGACTCCACCCTATTTCTCCCTCACATATGCTGATAGACTCGTGCTGGCGGAAACGCACACTTATACGTTTCCCGCCCGCAGCAAAAGCACCAGCGTCCCTGTGTTTGCCAATCTGTTGTTTAAACTCAGCGGAACAATTCAAATCCCCACGTCCCAACAGGACTGTGTCAGTTGTATCTCGTTTGGGATGATGCACACGATTCCTCCGGTCCCCAGCAATCCCGACAGCCGCGTATGGAAACACATTCTTCGGGATTTCCGACACAGCTCCGGGAGCAACTGTCTCTTTGTCCTTGTCATCTGTTTCTTTAAGCACACAATAGTCGATAATCATGTTGTTTGCTGTGCTGCTGTCTTTCAAAAGGGGGAGCTATCAAACAGGGTAAACAAAATACAGTGGGGGATATGAAACAGCCATTCTCCTGAGAGACAGTCTGTTCTCCTGTAGTGATATTTGATTAGGCACCGCTGTGCTGGGATAGATAGAAATTCAGCACAAGCTGCTCCAAGCAAATCGGGACTGTGCCTTGTTGCCTCCGTCTATGATGAATGTGAAATAATTCCCGTATTTGTTTTACGCCGTTCTGTCATATATTGCATGCGGGACAAACAGTCAACACGGACGAAATGTATGGTTTGCTTTGGTTTTTACAAACTGTGAATGAGAAAAATACACTGTTTTCCATAGCAGCCAGACTGTAATGTTTATTGTACACTATTTTTTTCCTGGTCAGTCACTGCTTGCAGAATCCTGTTAAAAACAGACTTTGAGCTCTGCTCACCTGCTGGGCTGTATGTTCAAAGACATTTCGCACCACATCCTTTTTTCCGTTCACATGCATTATTAAAATGGTTCACAACTTATAACAGTTCTGTGCTGTGCTTTAAAAGAATTGTAGAGTATATGAAGCACATAAATAGTACATTTTAAATTGTAATGTTTTCAAGCATGGTATAAAGCATATAACTGAAATAAATTAACATTCAAAAGTTTTGGGTTAGTAAGATGTTTTCAATACCTTTTTTTTTATTTTTAGCTAGGCCACATTAAATTGAATATCAAATTTATATTTCAAATAAATACTGTTCTTAGAACTTTTGTTCCATCAAATTATTCTTTGAGAAAATGCATCACAGTTTCCACGAAATATGAAGCAGCACAACTCTCTTCAAAATTATTAGTAATTAGAAATGTTTCTAGAAATGTTTTAGAAATGACTTCTAAAGGATCATGTGACACTGAAGACTGGAGAATAAAAATATTGTAATTTGTAATAATATTTCACAATATTACGGTTTTGTTTTGTCATAAAAATAATCAAATAAATGCAGCCTTGACGAGCACACAATACTTCTTTCAAAAACATAGAAAACTTTACCAAATTGTACAAATAGTAAAAAAAATTTAAAAAAAAATAATAATAAATTTTTTTACATATTTTTGTTTAATAAAAAAATAAAATAGAAATTTGCAAAGAAAAATTAACTACTGTAAAAGCTGGAAATGTTCACTAAAAAATACAATAATAGACGATGCAAATGTCTTGTTGTTGTTTTGTTGTTGTTTGTACATTTTAAACCGCTATTATAAACAAACAACAAATAAATAAATGTGTAACTAGTGATAATTTTAAAACTATAGCATCCCTGCTGTGAAACAAGCTTGACTGATTAATAGTCATGGATCTTGTGTGTGTGTGTGTGTGTGTGTGTGTGTGTGTGTGAGGGAGAGTGTGCCAGCGGTTTGGCTGGAGTTTAACAGTGAGATAACAGCCTATTCCCTGATCATTATTTAGCATTAGCAGGCCATCAAAGCCCTTTCTCCTCTGTTATTCCTAATAGGGAAATAAACACCTTTTGACTGAAGCATCCCAGCTGCGATAATTAATATTTCCAATTATTGATTTGAAAGTGCGCTGTGTGGTGACAGCCTTGGGCCTCGGCTCAACTAATAAATCTACTATAGAGGAAGGTGAGAGTGGAAGAGAAAGGGATGGCGAGAGGGAGAGAGAGTTATTCTTCCTTCTACAGCAGTTAGTCTGCTTCCAACACAAAGCTACAAAGTAAGAGTTTTAATATAGCATGCAAATAGTATGGGCTACATTTATGAAGCATTTAGTAGCTTCACAGACATTTGATATGCTGTTCCCAAAAAAAGCACTTCCCAAAAAAGTGTTCCTTGAGTCCTCCACAAAAGTTAAAAGGAGTTTCAAACAACAGGAGGGTTAATAAATGGCAAAATTAGCATTTTTTCGTAAACTACTCCTTTAAAAATGTAAGTCATTTGTTTGCCAGAGTCTCTCAGAAGAAGAAAATGAGACAGAAATGGATGAGGGAGAGCGAGGTGAAGAAGTATCTGCCAGCATGTGTGCGGGTGAGGTATTTTGCTCCCAGCTCCTCTGTGGACGCCCTGATAAGAGTATCGACTGCACCGACTTGTCAATCGCAAGCGTCTGAAGTCGAAAACTCCAATAGCTTCTCTCCAAATCGCACAATACTGGAGGTCGGATGTAGCTCCAGTGCCTGCGACCATTGACACCGCACTTTCTGAGCAATCTGGAATGTCTGCGGTGCTCTGGAAATGTCTAGCGGTGTGGTCCAGCTAACGTCGAGTTATCTTACGCGACATCAGGCGTGCGCTTTCAGTCTGACGTCCCTCAAAAGGTCAGTGGTCTAGATTAAATCTTTTCCCCCCTTAACGTTCCTCGGCCTCCTAAGTTTCCACCACAAGACGTAGCTGCTGACCTTTCACGGTGCTACAACCAGGATCCCACCGAAGACCATCAGAAGAACAGTGTCTGTATGAGTCTGTACAACGGTTCCTGGAGTGAGCCCAGTTTTAACACAGGTTTACCTGGAAGTGGATGAAAGGTCCGAGCCGAAAAACTCAACAAAAGAACGATAAAAGGCTCTAATCCTACAAACGCTCGCAAGCCAGTCACCGGAGTGTCAAAGCGAGATAAAGAGAGAAAGGTAGTGCACAAGAGAGATTCCCTGACTTCACAGCTGCCGTGGTCTTTTATCAGGGGAAGGGCATCTTTCTCAGACATCTCTGGTAAAGGCGTTTGCAGTTCAAAGAAAGCCATCGCTTTCTGGAGAGAGACGTGAGGTTTGTTGGAGGAAAAAGTCTCTTGTCAACAAATTCCTAAGAAGCACCATGGTGTTTGTTTTGATCTGTTTTTATGCTCAATTTCGCTTCCAGCCTTGTTTCAAAGAGCCTATTTGAGGATGAATTGGTGGCGTTTCATGTCAAAATGTCAACAATCATGTTTAGCGACTCTTATGTCTTCAAAGTTTTATGATGGCAGCTTTAAAAGTACATGATGTCAAAAGAAGCACTTCCAAGCTAATAAAATCAAATCAAATCAGCCACTGATGATTAGGCCACGCCTTCTCATGAATAATGAATGTATCTAATTACTATTGTACTCATCTACATCTAAGGAAGCCATGAGAGTGCATGATTATTGTTTTTGTTTTTGACATGAATTCCAACTCTCATTCTAATTTTTCAAGATCTCAACACACCCAAAGTTGTTCAAGTGATCTCAACATAAACCGTTTTCTTGAGATGAGACGTAAAAAAGAATAAGTTCTTGACTTACTTTTCTTGTGATCCTGACTAAACAAAAAGTTTTCTTAAAATCTAGACATACACATATTTTTTATGAGTTCTTGATCCTTCAATAACAATTGGTTGTTTTCTCCAGTTTTTACTTTGTTCTTGTGATACCGCCCCAAACAATATTTTTCTCACGGCTTTGCCTTACATTTCTCGTAATTTCAGAGATTTTTCTCAATTGCTTTCACGATTGCTTTCTCAAGATTCAGACTTTTTTCGTGATATGTCAAAATCGAAAAAAGCCGAGATCTAGAGGAAATTGTTTTCTCGAGAATCGAGATCTATTGACCTGAATTACTCATGAAACTTTGACATTGAGTATTTCACAACGCTTTAATACTTTTGCTTTGTTTATCTGACTAAAACCAGCACTACATTTCTGCTTATAAACACGCCAGGCCCAATTAAATAAAGTATGATGTAAATGCACAACTATGTCAACAACCTTAGCATTTCGACGGTCGGATCTCTTTAGGATGTGCTAATACAGCCTTCAGGAGACTTCATGGTATTGTGCTCTGTGCTTGCTTTGCCCTGCCGTGGCAGAACGAGGGGGAAGCTCCCCTTGCTGTCACTGCTGCTACAGGATTGTGACAGATTACAGGGCACTCCTCTGACCAATGGGTGGCCAGCACTGCTTCCCGGTCAGTGACCCATAATTCCCAGCATACCTATGCCGAGTTGACGTTTCTTTAATGGGTTACAGACCTCCGGCGAGCCAACGCCTTCTCAGAGCTATGATAGCCTATTAGCAATTCACCACAGCTTGCAGTTTTTTTGTCTTTTTTTAAGCCACCGTGCACCCTTCCATGCCACATCTAACCTCTTTCAACCTGGTGGTCCTGAGGGGATGACAACAGCAGAACAGAAAGGAGAGAGGCAGAGGAGAAAGGGAGCCAGCGATGCAAGTCGACCAAGTGTCAGGTGTGGACATAAAAAAAGCCGGGGGGAACGACTAGGAGATGGGAGGATAGACAGATGGAAAGGGAAAGAGAGAAAGTCCTGAAACCAGAAGTGGCATTTGCTCAAAGCCATTCACCTATCTGCCATGAGAGATGATGCAATAATGGTAATGTGCCCGACTGCAGCTATTCCCAAACAGTGGGTTGCAACTCAAAAAATGGGTTGCTGGTTTGTTCTGACAGAGTTTGGATAACATGACAAAAACAGTGCTAAATGCAGATAAATGCTACATAAAAGGATGCTTTTTCTTGTTGACCTAAAAAGTTGTGTGTCCAATTTAACCAGCCTTCAAACCATTGTCCGTTTCTTACAACATTTCAGCGCACTTATCTCACACGTGATCGAAATAACAGTTGCCTTGACGATCGATAGTGAAACAACAGATCTTTGTGCGTTTCAGAGGCAATGTGGCTCGGTGTCTGTCATTGTGAGTGTGTTTGTACGAACTAGAACTCAATGAGGATCCAGCGTGCTTAGTCCATCTGTCTGCGGTTGCAGTCCAATTAAACTCCAATAACAACTCACTCCACTCTGGCATAGATAAAGTATATGATTTAAATAAGGCCCTCATTATCTGCTTCTATTATCAATCCAATCAGACAGATTCAGACAATAAAAAATGCAATTTAGGGCTTGTATTAATTTGATCACTGATGTATTGTACAGTGCATCCAGAGATTATAATTACGGAGCCATGACATGCAGGAAAAAATATTAGGCTAAATCGTGTGCACGATTTACTAATTTGTTCTCTCAATCTACTCAAACGTGCACACGATTACTATGCCGTTCCCTCGATTTACTATTTCGTTCACTTGATTTATAAATTGTGCACCCGATTTACTAATTCGTTCCCTCGATTTGCTTAATCGTGCATAGTACATTGAGGGAACGAATTAGTAAATCGTGCACACAATTTGTTTATTTTTTCTTGCATGTCATGTGCGGGGCTCCGGAGATAATTAAATAGTGCAACAAAAAACTAAAAAAACACATACATTTGTTGTATAAATTTTTTTTTTTATTATTTATTTATGAAACCTGTTTATCCTTATTTGATAATAAGTATGTGTGTGTGTGTGTGTGTGTGTGTGTGTATATATATATATATATATATATATATATATATATACTGTATACACACAAACACACACTTTTTTCAAGCAATATTAGAGGTGAAGTTATGTTCAAAGTTTTTATTGAAAAACTTCAGAGAAAAACATTAACTGCCTTTTCTTTCAGCTTTGTCAGTTTTTTGGACTAGTTACAATTTTTTTTTTTTTTATTAGAGCCAAAAATTAAATGAAAACCACCATCTTTTTTAGGTTTCACTGTTTTGTTGAATAATGAAGAGTTTCTAAACTGAATTAACTTTTGTGCCTACCATTTTTTTACTATATATTTGTTGAAATATAAATAAAAAGATTTTAATTTTTTTTGCAATAAATAGACATTTAAATGAAAACATAAAAACAGTATTAAAAGAATAGTTCATTCAAAAATAACATTTCTGTTAGAATTTACTCACTCTCGTGTTGTTCTGTAATCCCATATGATTTTCTTCATCGTTGAAACACAAAATATACGGCTGAAGAATAAGTTGATAGTGATTGTTTTTTTTTTTCACCTTTATTTAACCAGGAAAGTACTCGTTGAGATTAAAAATCTCTTTTTCAAGAGTGTCCTGGCCAAGATAGGCAGCAGTACAACCATACATACAACACAGAATACACAATAACATAAGACAACTAAAATAGCAGATACAACAACCACAAATCCTTAGCATATCATGCAGAACAACTACAGCCAGATGTGGCTGTTTCCAAGTCAGTTAATATCCTCTTAAAAGTAACCAATGAGACAAGCTTATTAAGTTTTCAATTCTGCTTTGTTATAGTCTCTCCAGAAAACCATTTCCTGCATCCTCCTATACGTGGAGTACAAACAGGCTAAATAAAACACATGCTGCCGTTTAGACCTTGAACTAGCATGACCTCGGTGCTGACAGGCAGATGAACTCCAGCATTTTCCATATCCCACCCCAAAGGACTCCAAACTACGTGAAAACAAGGTGCAGTTATGCAGAAAACATGATCAGAGTACATCTATATTGATTTCAATAGTGGGAACGTGAACGTGTTACATGTGTTTGTCGAGGTGTTTTAATCTCTACATTGCAAAATTGCTGATTAAAGGTTCGTCTAGATGAAAAATGTGCATCACGGAAATCATTAAACGGTTAAATTACACCATACGGTCTGCGAAAATATGACAAGAATACGATTGTTTTAAATAAACTATTTACAGTCCATAATGGCTTGAATTTACCTGAGCACAAAGGTGCATTCACAGCATATCGTGATCTGTGGTTACGGGATAAGAACTTGAAAAAGTGTTTACGTCCTCGTAGAACTCGTAATTACAACTTGTGAACTGGCAGTTTTCTGAGAGCTACGGCTTGTACCACGTGACTACTGCACCTCACGCAAAACAATAGAGAAAATGGCGGCACTTCCAGTAGTAAAATTTAATTTAACAGTTATTTCGTAATATTTACGCTTTTAAAAACGTTGTTTTTTTCTTTTTCCCAATGTAGATGTCTTCATACAAAAGTAATGTGAATATAAATGAAATACATCCATGCTATCCAGGCTATCCACATAATAACGACCTAAAGAAATAAATATAAAGTGTAATAATAAAACATTTGCATAGCAACTGTTTCTTGTATTGTGTTTTATAGCTGCCATTAATATTTTTTCATGCAGGTTAATTTTGCTAAACGAATAATCCCCAGTCCGAGGACATGAACAGTGCCAAATTGTCATCTCAGATTATGGTAATTATGACACAGCATGAACCCACCATAAACTGAACCGTGAATGAACACCGGGAAACAGAAGCGCTGTGTAAGCAGATTAAATAACTCGGTAAAACACATAAATATGAGATTAATTACATATATATACACAAGTTAAATGTAATTTTACAATTTAAATCTGCACAAAATGATGCAAAAACAATGAACATAAGCTTCTCATCGCTAGTCAGATTGCATAAGCATGTTGTGAATATAAATGCTAGCTAGGTAACAATACGCTAAAACACAGACGACTAATGCGTATTGTATGATAATAGAGAGCAGTTATATTTTAATTGACTAACTTAGATGCTGATTTAGTCAAATTAACTAAAAATAATATGACTAGAAATGTAACAAAAATATTTATAATTAGACAAACTATGACATTTCCAGTCCACTTTTTTATTAAATATATTTACACCCTTTCTGCACTGATTTTCTGGGAAAATATGCATCATTTAAAGTTGCTAAGAATACTTCAGTCCTATTTGTATCGGAAATCATAATCATTAGACAAAATATTTAAAAAGTGCACCTAATAAACACCTGGGATAGAGAACATGTTGATCTTCGCTGTAGAAATTCAGATTCCTATTGTCATAGGTTACATATACACAAGGGGATACAGTATGCAAGGAAGCCCTTAATGTATATTGGGACATCTTCTCTTACACTTGGGATCTCACTGAGACACATCCCAAGGGTTGTGGGTTGATTTACCTCTCTCGACTTCCTTCCTTTCTTGAAGCCATATCCCACAGAGAGACAAGTCCCTTCCATAAACATTTCCATAATCATTTCCGCCACCTGTGTCCATCCCACCACGTTGACAGATGCTCGCTTCCTGTCAACCTATGCGCACAACCATCCAGGGACATTTATTTTACCCCAGCATTAATTCAACGAGGAGCATCGCATTTAAAGCTGTCAACGTGATGTCCGTGACTCTGGAAGCAAGACAGAATGAAAGAGTTATGCAGCGACTCCCTCGAATGCCCTGCACTCTGCATGAACTCTAGCCTCCTGCCTCGAGGTTTGCTTTCTTTAATAATTTATTCATTTCTTAAGTTTACATGCTCTTCATATTCCATTTGTAAAGCTATGGAAACCTACTGAATCATGCAGCATTTACATTTGAGGAAGTCAAGTCCTTTACTAGCCTTCTAGCTAATGCTTGAGCAATCTTGCGCGCACACATTGCGCTTGCTATTTTAACCCACCGCCTGCAAAGGCGTGTTTACACATGCTAATAATTCACATAAACCAACTCAAACGTGACAGATGATGTATCCATCCTGGTGTTAAGAATTTAAATGCAAAAAAAAAAAAAGTGTCTTTTTCTTAAACTCCGCCTTGGCTGCACTTCACTGGAAACATGACAGCAGAGAATTATGGGAAAGGGTGGGGGGATTTCAAGCGAAAGGGAGTACGAGTGTAAAAAGAGGCCAAAGAAAAGTGATTTAGCCCGCTAGTTCATCTTCATCTGTGTCCTGTCCCAAAGACCTGGTTCATGAAATAAGTCCTGCTGAAAATCAATGCAGGGCCTGAGCCTTATAAAGGTGGCCCATTCAGAACAGGTGGCTTTTGTAGAGTGCTAAACTCTAGACTTGTACCGTTAAAACCAAGCTAAGAAGAATTAATAGGGTGCATCGATTAGGTAGAGCACAACTTAAGATTTACTGAGCAGGGAGTCATTTTAAAGCGGGAACTGTGGCGTGTCAAAGATGATCATATAAAATTCAAAAAAACTGGGTTGTTTTGCTTTACTTTATGCCTAAGTGGTTTGTTTCTTGGCTAGAAGAATATGCAATGAGTCCAGATTTTACACTATAGTCCTATGATGTAATGTTAGAAAATGACACAAGGACAGAAGCTATGTGATTGGCCAAAATTCCCAGTCCAGAATGGAATTAAAAAAATGATGTTTTAACTTTATAATTTAAAAATGTCATAATTTTTATTTATTTTTTAACACACAAAAGAATTTCAGTTCTTAAATGTCATATTTACAATTCAAATGTACAAGATTCGAATTCAAAACATAAAAAAGTTGTTAAATGTCTAAACTATAAAAAGAAAATTTGAATCTTTTCGTAATTTTTGTCGTTTTAAATCACCTTCCACAACTTCCTCCATCTTCCTTTTTTTATTCCTTTTCTTGTCACCTCAGGCTTCTCATTTCTCAAGTATTTCTTCCACCTTGTTTAAAATAAATCAATAAAAAGTCCAGGGGAGACGAATCAACAACACGTGGCCAGGGGGCATGAAACCCAACATATTCCTGCCATGATCGCTTGCTCCACCACTGTACACTTGACATGGGAACTGTGTTTGTGTGTGAATTGAGGGAAAGATGGTGACACATACAAATTTCTGCTCTATGACACGCGTGCCGAAACGGATGCCTCATTTATAATGTATATCGTGGATTTGTGAGTGATTTTCCATGCATACTAAAGTGGCACCAGGAAGAGTCTCTCCTGCAGAGAGAGAGAGGAAAAACAAAACAAAAATGTGAGGCATGGTAAAAGAAGACCAAGATATAGAACAAGAATGAGTAATTGCCTCCAGGGACCAATTTCAATATTCAGTGCCATTTGTACTTCCACACTAGCATGTCATGCGTTCAAGTGAGCTCCCTTATAGTGTGAGTCACAGGGATTAGGCATCTCGCCACATATAAACAGTTAAGATTATTCAAATTGGGATCAGACATAGCGGCTTTAACATTGTCATGTTTTCAAGTTAGGCCAGGATGAGTGTTCGGCGGATTTGCAGCATTTAACTGACACCGGCAGGTAATCTAATGACGATTTAGCAGAATTACGCCACTGTGCATGTGGCGACACCTTCACCTGTTCTCTATCCTTTGGCTGGGTTTAAAATTGTGGCTCTCAACTGGCGGGTCGTGATTCAAAAAATATTCACAGTCTTTGAAAACAAGTCTTTGAAAATGAAGTACAACAACAATGATAAGCTAGTCATGTAGTAAAATAATAGTAAAAATGTTTAAATGATAGTAAAATTCCAATAATGATTGAATAAACAGCCAAAAGTCATGATATTTTGTTTTTAACAAAATAAATAAATAGTATTTTAAAATGTTACCAGTAAACTTATGCAACACAACAACACAATATTTAAAAAATAACAATAATAATTTTGAAATTAAAAAAAAAAACATAAGATTTAACAGTGTTACCAAATTATTTGTATTTTTTAAGATTTTAAGTGAGTTTTAGAAGATGGTAAAGGTAATCTAAATGTAAAATATCTATACATTTATAGATATTTGATACATTTAAAGGAAAAAGCTCTAGTATCTGAACATAACCGATATGGTAGAGACATTCTGTACATGCCTATAGGAAATATTACCTAGATTACATTAAATATGGGTTCTAAACAATGCCAACATTCATATTATTAACTCTTGTTTTAGAACGCCACTTGTAAAAGCAAAGCCAGTTGAGAACTGCTGGTTTAAACAACCTAGACAGCCGCTGTCAGCATTGCAATCCTGCATTACAAAATGAAGACAAAATAAAAAAAGAGAAAGAATGAAATAAATAAATAAACATGACAAGCGGGCACTTAACCGCAGACTCCCAGTCTGAAACCTGATGAGGCCCGCACCCCGGCGAAACTTCAACAAATGCTAAGTGACACGCTTAAGTGGGTTCAGGTTGTGCAACCAGAATAATTCACTAAAATACAAATGAGGCCACACAACGGCTTCAGGGGAGAGGGAACCAATAACTATTCACCCATTCAGATGGTGGTGGAGGGTCTCCTTGGGTTCCCAGGTGCCGCATAGTGGTATTGACCGGCTTGCAGTCATCGAGCAGACACGTAAACGGCCTGTATAGACATCATGGATTCCCCTCATTGAGAATCAATATCAAATAACCCCACTGTTCACTGGCAATTATGGTCGGTATCCAACATCTCAGGCCTCTTTATTTTCCACCTCCATCATTAAATATGACCTTCAGGCCACTTTCTGGCTTCATTCTCCAGGTAGAGATGGAGACACAGGGAGCAGGCTTTTGGGGGATTCAGCTGGGGCCACAAGGGAGGTTGCAGGGGCATCTTCTATGACAGATCAATTATGGTTGTACCGCTGGGCTTTGGGCCAGCTCCTCTTCCAAGGCCACTAATAGAATCCCAAAGTCACCAGTGACATTACTGACTAGATAGGTTAGCCTCCGGTTCTAGAGGTCTCGAGTCACTGTCCCGGTCCTGTCATGCAGTGACCGCTTGACCTATTGCTACTGGAGACAGGTAACCATTACTTGACAGGCTGCATCGTGATAGCATGGACATATACGTCCAGTTAACCTCCACGCTCACTCATAATTGTCCTCGCCATTGATTTCATGGTGCTACTGATTGCTTCTTGCTCTGAAGAGACCCGAGATTGTAGATACGCTAGGTGCACGGAATATCAAATAAATGGTATTTGGGAGATCTTGCTGCAGAGATTTCTCTTCATCATGGTTAGACAAGATAAGAGAACTACTTCAATATTTCTGTACCACTGCTTCTCAGCTTCCAGACTGAGTCAGGATGGATTATTCATAGGGTTGGGTATCGTTATAGTTTTTTTTTACGATACCGGTGCCATATCGATACTTTGAACTGCACCGGTGCCTAAACGGTGCCAGAACCAATACTTTAAAAAAAGCCACAAAAAAAATATGTATAACATTTAAAGAACATGACAAATATTTTAAATAAATCCATAGCATTCACACGCTCCTTGAATAACGGAGAACGAGGACAAATTTTTTAATCGATCGCTCAGACATTTAAGAGGCCCCGAAATGAGGCACCGAAGTCAGTGTTCTGATTTGATTCGGTTCATAACGGTTACATAGGTTTCGGGACCCAACCCTTATTATTCCAGAATCGCACTCTCGGGAAGAACAACTGGGAGAATCCAAAATTTCAGCCAAGACCAATCACCGATTTGACACACTGGTTTGCGATTAGTAATGTAAAGTGTGCACCAACACCAAATCAAAGAAAGACAACTGTTAATGCCGCAAGTATTAAACATAGCTACAAATTCTCATTTTAAAAGAAGCCGTCTCACAAGATGTTAGCTGGATAAAGAATCGTGACATCTAAATGGCAAAACAATCTTTCGCTATACAGATTCTAAATCCCTGATGGGCTACAATCCCTGAGCTATTTCCTACACTGTCTCAGTTTCACACCCAACACAAAACCACTTTCTTTAATTCAATATGGTGGGTTGCGGTCCAGGTGCCTAGCACAGGCAATGACAGCCCTTTTCAATTCTCCATTGCCAATTACACTTATTCCTTCAGGTGGAGAAAGAAAGGGGAAAAGAGAGCAAGAGGGAAGAAGGAAGAGAAAACGTGGCGACGATGAGCACTTGTTTGACAGGGCCGATGTGGAGATGGAAATGTGGTAATTTGGAGTAATTCGGCAGTGTGTCGACGCTAGCTGGGCCTGCCTGTCCGTCCGCCAGAATAAATGGGGTCAGCCGTGTGTGATCGGCAACTTTCATTTATATGTAAATGACCCCGTCACCGTAAAGCCGGCATGGAGCCACACGTACACACACACATACGCTCAAATAGCATGTTAGCTACCACCCAGTCTGCCTTAGCTTTCTACGCTACGCCTGTAAAGCATAAATATGCAAATACCTCATAAATAGTCACGCAATACTGACACGCATCTGTCATAATCATCAATGCTAAGCTACAGGTTGGAAAAGAGTAGCTTACAGTGTGTCAACACCAGCATATGCTAACTAGCCTTTAGCTTAGAATTCTCACACTGCATATTCGACATACAGTACCACTCAAATGGCACTCAAAGTTTATTTGAGTTTTCCTAAGGTTTAGATTTATATTAAATTATACTACTTTTATCAGATATGTTACCCATGTTTTTAATGTCAACATTTCAGACAATCAATGATACAGGATTCTGAGCTACAACCTCCTAAGGATTTTGCATCCTGACATATTATGTTTATTTACTATGACTTATTTATGAGCTTGGGCCTTTGAAGATGTATCGATTTCATTTTCAAATCTTTGGACGATTTTGGTATCAATTAATTCATGTCCAAGCTAACCATGGAATATGTAAAATTGCATAATTCGGCTCTCTGGGTCATGATTTTGTTTGGATTTAGAAGTAGTAAATTATTTATAGTGCTGAGATAAATCTGTCTGCTATATATCTGCGCAAACAGGGCAGCAAAATAGATTTTTCTCACTAACAAAAGGTCCCTGTTGTGAATATGAATGATATATTTTAATAGGGGCAGTTTTTCTTGCATTCATGGTTGTGTTGTTTCTCCTTTAATTTAATATAAAAATAATATCCTGTTTATCTGGAGCATTAAATAATGTGGAAGGATACAGAAACACATTCCTTTCAAAGTTCTCAAAGGGATTCTTGTCTTAATTTTTCAGATTCTCGTGGCATAGCTTGCCATCTAAATTCTTGCTGCAAAGCTGCATCCATACTGCATGCTGGGAATGCATAGCCAAAGAGATGCTTTCCTGCTGAGCTTAGGCCCTGAAGAACAGAAGTTGACTCAATGTCTGTCACATTGTATTGCAGCCCACTTATCAGCATCACACCAACTTGACGTCCAAGTTCTTCTCTAACTTTGCTTCCCTACCCAGAATCCTCTCGATACACACTTCTTGTCGACTTCTTGTGCCACTCATTAAAGGATAATTTTTCCTAATCACTTAAGAGGAGAAGATTCGTGAGAACACCTCATTCATGAAGCTGACTCACCTTCTGCCTCATAAATTCTTCACTAATGTCTTTGATCTTGGAATAAGGTGGTCGAAAACACACAAGATTTCAGATTTTCAGAAACATTTCAGGGTTTGACATCTGCATGCTTTGACTCAAAGGCAAATCAAAGTGAATCAAATTAGAGGAATAGTTCACTAAAAAATGCCAGTTTCTTACACAAAGCTTTTGTATAGCTTCATAAGACATTATCAGGGGTGCACATAATTTTTTCAGCCTGGTTCTCATAATATAACCTGGAGATTTGGTTTGGTCCTCACACTGCATATAGCGTGACCTCAACTGGTAACACATTGCGTTAGCAAGCAAGCTAGCGCAAGTTTGGGGGTTCAATTCCCCGGGAACACATGATAGATAAAAATTGATAGCCTGAATTCACTGTAAGTCGCTTTGGATAAAAGCGTCTGCTAAATGCATACATTTTAATTTAGGTATAATATTATTGCACTTTATTTAGTTTTTTTTTTTTTTATAAAATAATAGCAAATAAACTAAATAATAGTGTGTGATAATATTATTAAAAATAAAAGACAGTCCTAGTTTTAAATACAAATACATTTATTTTATAGTAAAAAAACTTAAAAATAAAATGCTAATATTTGCTACTACTTTCTTTGTTTGCCTCTTTAAGAAGAATCGCTTTATGTTATCCCAAATCATTTGTCCAATTAAACAATCTACTTAAAAAACTATGCATAAATGTTCAAAGATTTTTTTATTTTTTTTTATCTTTTCAAAGTCATGTTGTCTGAATCTCTGTTATAATATGATTCATCCTCTGTAAAAACTAAATGCTTAACCTAAGACTGCAGGTACTTGAAAGGAATTTTCAATCCATTAAAGACAAGACTTACCTCAGAGGACACCTTGGCTTTCAGTATTATGAGGCTGCCGCTTCTCAGAAATTCCCAAGATGTTGTATTTTGTACAACCTCGTGGTACTCACGTTTGTGTAAAAGCAAAGTATGACTATAAATGGTTTACTGCCATTGCTGTAATATGCTCTCAGGTTTATATAGTATTACCATGTATTTTGGATGCATACTGAGGTGATATATATTTATTAAACATTTTCTATGGTAATACCACAGTATTTATTGAAGTACTTCAGAGTACTGTGTAAATACTGTATCTTAGTATATGATTAGGGTAAGAATTCAGTGCCATATGCCAAATAGTACAAATGTTCTACTGTGTACATTTGTACTATTTGGCATATGGCACTGAATTCTTAACCTAATTATATACTAAATTACCTAAATTAATTTGTAATAACAGCATAAAAGGATCTTGTTTAAGTCTAATCTCACCAATCTAATTTTAAAAGGATTTAGTTCACCCAAACATAAAGATTCACCATCATGTTATTCCAACCAAACCCCTCAGACTTTCTTTCATCTTCAAAACACAAATTAAGATATTTATAAATTTGAGAGCTTTCTGACCCTCCACTGACAGCAACGCAACTACCATGTTCAAAGCCCGGAAAGCTAGTGAGGACATTGTTTTGTGACTACAGTGGTTCAACCTTTAGAAGAGAAGAAATTGTTGAATAAAGTCATTATTTTTCATTTATTTTCACACAAAAATTATTCTCATAGCATCATAAAAGTAGGGTTGAATCACTGTAGCCACATGGACTATTTTAACAATGTCCTTACTAGCTTTCTGGGTCATGAACGTCTCAGTTGAGTTGCTGTCTAAGCAGGATCAGAAAGCCCTTGGATTTCATCAAAAATATCTTAATTTATGTTCTGAAGATAAACTGATGTTTTACAGGTTTGGAATGACATGAGTTTGAGTAATTGATGACAGAATTGTCATTTTTGGGTGAACAATCCCTTAACTTCTGCCCACTAACCATCAGTTATATCTAAATTCCCAATATTTTGAATATGTAAATGGGCTTCCACAACAAGGAAACACAAAAAATAGTGCACTAAGTAGCCCCACCCGAACTGAAATCTCATTGTTCTAAATTCCTGATGTATTCATTTTCAGTGTGGAAAGACGGGTAAATTACTATGTATAGGATTGTGCCTGATTAGGTCACAGTGTAATTCTCCAAGTGGCTTAAATCCCTTGAAGTCAGGTTGTGCTGACTGGGTCTTCATTTGGATCTCCATTTCCCCCGTCTCCCAAGCCCCTCCTCTTCTGCACTCTTCCCACCTCCAGCCTCTCTCTCTCTCTCTCTCGTTCTGTCAGGGTTGGGGAATGAAGACTTCAGGGCCAAGCAAACAAATTCTAATAAATTGCTGTAGCGTGACTGGAAAGCTCAAGTTCTAATCCTCCTGGTTTCTCCCACCTCTCTGCATATCGGCCGCTGCATTAATTCTCATCAATGGGCCGTGGTGGTGGTACGGGGGTGTGTGGTTGTGTCTGTCCTGCCTGTTGCACCTTCACTTAAGCCCCCGCGTTCACGACTAGTACTTTTAATAAAAACGTCAGCCACCGTATCGGAGGCCAAACACTGAAGAAAAACATCCTGTAATCTGTCAGGACAAGGGAAGGTGAGAAGGTTTGAGAGAGAGAGAGAGAGAGAGAGAGAGAGAGAGAGATAGCGAGATACAGAGGTGAAAACAAGTGGGAAACCAAAAGGAAGCTGACACAGATTGGTTGGTTTGAAAGGGGGGAGGGGTGCAATTGTCACCATGGCAACACCTGACCTTTAAAGGTGAAGCAAAGTTGGGCAAAGTTGTCTCTCTTTCTCACTTAAAGGAGAGTGACATTTAATAGTCCCCACAGGTCAAAGGAGGGTAACAAACACCAAATAAAGGCTGCCAGTTGATTAAATAAGGGACCACTATATCATCAAAATCTCCTAGGCTTTGGGCAGCGAGCCTATCTTTAGGAAGCAGGGTCATATCTTCAAGGACTAGGCTATAGGGAAGGTCCTGCAATGCATGTTAGCAGCATCAAGTGATCCTTTCTGACTTATGAGTCATCTGACATTACACTCGGGATTCTAGCTGGTGTGATTTTCGTTTTACGGTTTGACTTCTCATGCATAAAAGTTACTACAGATGTAAAAGGTTGGAGACAGGTGGGGCAATCACCCCAACCCCAATTAACTACTCCTTCAGTACCAGTAAACCTGGCACGATAAAGATCAGTTCTTCCAATACCATCCATCTTTACCACTCCTTTCTATATATGCCTCTATCCTCGTCTATCCCCGTCTGGACTCTCCATTTTGTGTCCATTAATTAAGCAGCACTGCGGGCCATTGCCACGCATTCATCTCTGGCATGCCATTGGCCACTGGAATAGATCTGGTTCCCTTGAGTTTTAAATGATTCAAACATTTGCCCTTCAGTGTTCCTGTGGCGAAGTGTGTGTGTGTGTGTCTGAGGGGATAAGACCCTCGCCTCCATCTGCCTCAGCCCACGCACTTCTCTACAGAAACTCTAGCTCCTCTCTCATGGAAATTTCCACCACTATTTCAATCACTTCTTTTCCTGACTCATTTGCTTTAAATGTGTTTCACTTAGCCGATCAGACAAATGACTCAGCACTTTTAACATTCTCCATCACGATTTCGAAACGGCACCATGAAAACGAAAGGAGTGAGAGAGAAAGTCTACAGGATGATCAGCACAAACCAAAATAAGTTTACGCTATCTGGCTGTCAAAAAGACCAACTCTAATGGTGTAGCTGTTGTGACACACATCACGTAAGCAAGAGGAAAGAGAAAGTGGTGGAGAGAGAGAGGGCCAGGAAAACTGGAGCAGCTGTAACCTTGTGCCCCTGTTAGCTCCCAGCCGTAAATGCCCTCTAACTGAAGAGGAGCCGAGCAGGCCAGCGGTACATACAGTAAATACATTAATTACACACTCAATGTGGCTCAGAGCACCACTGTGGCAGCCGTCGAGTTGAGTGGGGGTGGTACACAGAAGACTCTCTGGGGAGCATTGTCCACAATCCCCTTAGCTAATTACAGATGTTGCAAGGGTCCATTTCCCATCACCTTTATGCTTTCACGCCTTTTATTTCGAGCATAATCTCTTAGTAGAAATTTCTTACATCCCATAATGAGCCAGTTATTACTTTAGACAACAAAGAGGGCAGTGGGAAGGAGGGAGAGGAAAGGGGTCTAGGTTGTTAACAACTCAAACAGTTACGTTATTACGACCCTGCCAGAATCAAATAACTTGTCAAGTTGGCTGTCGGTCTGTAGCGCAACCTTCCCCGGAGGTAGACTGGGCGGTATGACTGCTGAGTAAGTGCATCTAATAAATACATTAATAAACGCATACATAAATAGTTCATCAGACTAGGCTGACACATCTGAGACAGTACCTGAGGCAGAAGAGAGAGAGAGAGATTGCAAACTGCCTGCTCCATAGGTCGAGGAGATGCCTGCCTCCAATGATCGATCAGTAGAAGCAAGATCAAACAGCAACATTCACCCAGACGATGAGCGGAAGAGGGGATTCAGTCTGTCAGTCAAGCCAGAATTGACCCTCTGTGCCAGGGCCAGACTTGAGCCCCAAGCCTGAATAACTTCCATGCATTGGAGTGCATCTAGTTCGCTTGGATCCTGGGGAATAGGGCAGCTTATCTAAGCTCCATTAAGCACCTATCTTAATGTGGTAGGGTTACAAATTACTGAAGAAAAATGTGCGAAATTAACTGATATGAGATCTGGATTCACCCTCAATACAAACCTGTACAGTTGCGCATACACCGTTCCCAAAAATGCGAGAAAGAGGGAGCCAGAGGCAAGGGGGTTGAAGTAACTTGACACACTGGCAATGTGAAATATTTCCTGTTATCAAGCTGCTGGTCAGGGACAAGCATGGATTCCTGTATTGGGAAGATAAGTGGCCCTGATAAAGTAAGTTAGCATTGATTAATCCATGAAAACTTGAAACTGCAGTGTTGGAAGTTAATGAGCAGGATTTTCAATTGCCCCTTAACACATGCGCTCATACCCACACACCAAAGCTCCCTCATTTTTACCAGAGCACAGGGATCCAAGCGACTGCTTCCATGTTGTTTTGGCGTGTTGCTGTCGATCGATGCATCTGACATTTGTTAGCACAGAAGATTCACAATGCAATTGGACCTTAACAGTCCTATTGGACACTTCATGTACATCTGCACAAGAACAAAAAGGTCAGAACAAATATGGGACCTGGTTATTTATCTACAAATGCATAAAAGAACAAAGAGCTTGCAGTGGTGATGAAACCCTCCAATGAGCACAGGCAGTAATGGAGAGTAATGCTGGCACATCTTTTTGACGCTCTGGCATTGGGTCGTTTGCTCTCTGTTGGCAAACTGGTAGCGGCAATGCAGAGGGGGGGTATAGGCTAGCATGAGATGGAATACATGAGCCGTGGAAGCAGTCAAGCTCAGGAGTTTGTGTTAACAACAAATGAGGCGGGAAACCGAATTAAGGTACATGAGGGAAAAAAGGTTCCCATTTGTTCCTGAAAATACGATGATGGTGACACTTTCTTACTGGAAGTCATGGCCTAGTGGTTAGAGAGTTTGACTCCTAACCCTAGGGTTGTGGGTGCAAATCCCGGGCCAGCATTAACACGACTTAAGTGCCCTTGAGCAAGGCATCGAACCCCCAACTGCCCCCATCCCCCCAAAACATAACGTGTTTAATGCTACATAATTCTAGCACGGTTAATGTGACAAGCTGACTTCTGTACTCTTCTTCTGACCAGAGTAGTGTAACTACTGCATGAATTAATCACATTTAGCACAGCCATGAAACTCAGGCTAGGCCAGCTGAGTCCTCAGCAATAAAACCAATGAGAGAAAAGGGAAGGTTTTACTTCCTGCATTGATTTCTTGAATTCCTTTATTTAGCTAACATTTTAAAGGAATTTAAAGCAGTTCTGTACAAGATATGGTCAATTAATCGCATGTGCGACATATTGTTTCTTACACAAATTCACACACACACACAAATTTGAATAGTTTTCTTAAAAAGAGAGAAGGGAAAAAATGGTAAGAGAGAAGGGAAAAAATTGGACATAATTTTACAAAGTTTAACATGCAAAAGATTTTTTTGCATCGTGGCTATACTATTAAAATATAAAGAGAAGTAGTGGATTTATTTTTTTATTTTTTTATTTTTTTGTGGCAACAAATGCTGACAAATTGTTAAAACAGTTAGCTGGTCTAATTGAGTTTAAACTGGTCAGGCTGGTCTATAGTTGGTTTAGTTAGTCCCCCAAGCATTCGAAACTTACCAGTCAGACTAGGCTGGGAAACAAACAAACCTGTTTAAGGCTGGTTTATTTTCCATCCAGGCCACAACAGAAACTACTGGATTCCAAGGTAGAACAGTTTGTCAGAATTTTTTTGGCAGGACGCTAGCCCCTAACCACACAGCATTTCCGCATTCACGCTTTTGGATAATACAGAATGTGCCGCAGCATGCTTGCTCGTATTAGCACTTCATTATCCAAAGAGCAAGGGCAGGGAAAGTTAATCTCAGCACAGTGGAAATGCTCCATCAGACTAACAAAAAAAAAAAAAAAAACACAAGCCCTTAAGTCAGGCACAACACTGCTAAGTCTCCCTGTGCCACTCGTGGAGGGATTTCTCCACAGCTAATTTCCTAATTCCCCCAAGGCTTTCCTCAAATGAGATTCAAGACCCTGCTCTCAACCTTTCCTCTTCCTCATCCCTTCATACAGTCTTTTGTTTTTATACCGTTTTCCAGGAGGGGCCCTGGTTATTCCAAGAAAAAGACAGCCCCTCCCGTGACAGGGAGTGTAAATCAGCACCCGCTGAGCAATCTAATAGCGCTGTATGGACCTTATATACCACAGGGCTCCACCAGTCATGCATGGCTATTGTGCACATGTGCAGATGTGATCTTCCGGAAAGATCTTCTAAAAGTAACCCACTTTGTTTACCTCATGTAAAGTTGATGAAGGGCAATGAGCAAAGACCCATAAGATCAAACTCATTGCCCCGAGAAGTCGTAAAAAAAATGGCCAAGCGGGTTTCTAAATGGCCTTGGTCATTATCTCTGAAAAAAAACACCAGTTTATCCATTCCAACAGGCTTTTCAGGAAGATTCCTGCTTTTGGCTGGTGTTGACGATGTGGCACAATATCAGCGGGCTGGCAGGGGAGGGGCGAGGATTGGGCTCGCAGTATGTGGCCCTCAATCCGTCAGACTGCCATCCGACCGGCTCGTCACATCAGGGTGTGTTGGAGATATGCCATCAGCACGCTGCGAGGCTCCAAGCCTAGGAAAGAGATCGAGAGATTTCTCTCCACAGCCCGGGAGCCTCAGATAGCAGAATGGCGGACAGGCATGAAAGCCCCTGAATGAGAGTTATTTGCTTCGTCAAATTCGTTCCGACTGTGTGTGTCAATGTTTCTTCTGCTGCTGCTCTGGGTGTGTGTCCCTTTTGACGTGCTCTTTTATTGTTACGTGACTTCGGCTCTACAAGCAGACATGCCATATATGATTGCACTATGAATCTCATTTATTAATAGTTAACATATTAAGAATTTGTAGGCACTTTTGATTCATAACAACGGAAGGTGGGGTGGTTGCTTTCAGATGGCATGTCAAGCATGTTTTTTTTTTTTTTTTTTTTCAAAAAATGTCTAGGATATGAAATTATATTTATAATTTATATATCTACATGTACAGATTTTATATGTATGATGTTATATCTACAATCTGTCCATGTACATATATAACACAGCTAGTTCCTGTGGCTCAGTGGTAGAGCATTGCGTTAGCAGTGCAAAAGGTTGTGGGTTTAAGTCCCAGGGAACATTCACTGGTAAAAAGAAAAAGAAAATGCATAGCTTAGATGCATTATAAGTCGCTTTGGATAAAAACTGAAGGTAAATGCTATGAACCCGGTTGGATCACAGTCCAAATGTTCTCTCCCAAGTTACCAGGCTGTCGAGACTGTGCCACATAATCACCAACAAAGCAAAGCAGGGAATGTCAGTTATTTTTTAGAAATTAAGATTAGATAGATAGATCAAAATATCGCATTCATAACCGCATGCAATTCATCTGCGATTATGACACAGTTATATCTTTTTTTATGACTCCTTTAATTGTGTCTTTTGCAATGGCTTCAGCTGTTAGTGTCATTGTTGTCTCTTTTTATGTGCCCTTTGTATCTCTGGAATCTCACACTTTTTTTAAACAGTGCTATTTACTTTTTGAAAATAAGTCTAGAACATTTAGTCTAGAACGACAGTAACATCATGTTCACTCAGCGCACACAATGCCTCTGTACTTCCGATTTCTCTGAACATTGGGACAGGAGAACTGTCAGTCAATAAATGGGAAAACAAAGTATGTGGCGTTTTTTTTTTTTTAAAGTAAGATGTTTTCTTGTAAATTAAAAAGTCATGTGTTACTGTACTAGTTACTTGAAAAAAAGTAATTGGATTACATAACTTGCGTTACTTGTAATACGCTACCCCCAACACTGTATTAATGCAATCTACTTTTCATAAATATGTGCACAGGATTTAATGAGGGCACGTGCCATAACACAGTGTGCAGACGTATTTCATGAAACATTTAGCGCAGCGTTCATAATCTTATCTCTAAGCCACCACTTAATTCACTGCAGGAGAGCATGTGCAGATAGTAGCGCGTAAGGGTGAAAGTGCTTCCTATGGAGCAGAGCTTTACTGAGATACCCATGATTCATAGACCCGTATACATGACTCATAGTCCTACTACTGACTCACCCTGGAGCGAAGAGTGTGCATGTGTCACACATGTGTGTGTATCTGCGGGAGATCCTCGGCTTTCAGTTCATCAGCTGAAATGACAGCGAGGGTCAGTGCTGATGCTGAAACATATGAGCAGGCCTCTGGCTCCGAGCACTTCCCCTCCGGCAGGAGGTCATCACTGTCACTCCCTCTCTGACTCAATAAGCCCCCCCAACACACACACACACACAAAACATAACATATATCCCAAGTAGTGTTGGATGGTATATTATATATTCAAGATATATTGAAAGGCTGATGTGAAAGACTGATGTGAAATCCAGCAATGCTGTGAATATTGCATTTAGTCCCTAAACATATATTCAGAACAGTTTTACAATGTGCATGTGACAAGTGAGCATAAAGTCAGACATGACACAGTTGGAACAGTTAAACTGTGCATTCCTAACATATAGCATATTAGAAATTTACTAGAAATTTTGCCTTGCCAACTAACTAAATATAAGAAACTAAAGTGAAGTACAGTAAATATGAAACCAATATATATATATATATATATATATATATATATATATATATATATATATATATATATATATATATACACACATACACACACACACACACACACATGGTCAGAATTGTTGGTAACCTTGGTAAATATGATCAAAGAAGACTATGAAAATAAATCTGCATTGTTAATCCTTTTTAATCTTTTTTTTTTTTTAAATCACAAAAATCTAACCTATCATTTGAGAATAAGAATTTAAAATGGGGGGGGGGTATCATTCTCTAATACACATTGCACACAATGAATAGTACCCTTTTATTCAATACTTTTTGAAACCTCCATTTGCCAGAAAACCAGCTCTGAGTTTTCTCCTGTAATGCCTGATAAGGTTAGAGAACACCTGACAACAAACTCATATTCATATATCAAGAAAATCTATTTGACAACTTATCAGTGGTTGTTTGGTCAAACTGGTTAAAACTAAAATACAAAATCGCAATTTAAAGGCACTTTAGTACAAATACATACATATCAATATATATTTTGAGTATATAAAGTCCTTCAGCTATATCCCACATATACAGGCTTGCATCCTAACATGCATACATTAACGCACAAACCTTAACACACTTCCATAAACGCCTGCGGGCAGCCTGCCCTAAAATTAGTCACCCACAGACACATCTCCAACGCATCTATATAATCTATAAATCACTCAAGAACCTTGTGACCTTCACAAATGGTTCCTATACCCGCAGATTTTCAGACCCTCGTAACCTCTGCCTCATCTATACGGGTACACACACTCGACTATTAATGCACAATTATCAGGGTGATATTTTAAACGAACAGCACACAAGGCTGCCACAAAGTGGGAGTTTTATATCAGTTTGCCAAGTTTGCAACGAATGATTTTAGGGGGAGAGAGTGGGGGGGGGGGGTAAGAAGGAAAGAAAGAAAGAAAGAAAGAAAGAAAGAAAGAAAGAAAGAAAGAAAGAAAAAAAACGTAATTCGCGCAAACTCGCATAAACAAGCAGCCACCATCCGCGGCTTTGTTTGTAATTAAATTCAATAAATAAGCAAAGGTGAAGAAATAAATCAAGTGGAAACTGATGAACAACAGGAGATTAAATGCCATTGAGGCGTGCAAACAAATATTTCAATAGCGTTTTTAATAGAAGACACGCACACACACATGCGCGCACACACTCCGCCCTCTCGCCACAGCTGTTGAGCACTGCTGCAATGCACATTCACCCGAAATAATAATCACCATCATCATCATCATCATCCACAGCACCAGAGGCACAACACACACAGTCAGCCTTCCATAGTGAGTGCGTCATCTCCTCCAAAGGAAGAACACAAGTCTTTATTAATGACTATCCAAGTTGCAATTAACACTGAATAATACATGAACTACAGCTGTGCAAAGCTGAATAAAGCTGGTAATTAGGTGCTAAAGAGGAGGGGGGAAATGGTTCCAGTGAATATTAATGAGCTCATTAAAAGCAACAGGAACTAGTAAACTGAAGTAAGGGCCGCCCACTTGCACTGTCCGCCAGTCGCAGCTCTTTCTACAGTATATCCCGGGGCTGGATTGACAGGGAATAAAATGTTTTTGAATCAAGTTTTGCAAATTGCAAATATTTTCTTAGAAACCTTTTTTTTGGTGATGGCGATGTTATCTGATTGTATGGCAAAGATACACTGATTATCTCAATGAAAAACTAAGGCTCTCAATTCAATTTTTCAGGTCGACTAGTAGTCGTTCATTTGAAGCATAAATCGACTAATCACATGTTTATTAATAAACCATTTAAATCTTTATAATGAGCCTTTAATTGCACAGATTTTTAATAATATGATAAACTAGAGCTTTTTGTTTTTGGGTTAAGAGATGAAGTCGGCGACACTGACTACGCAGTAGTGATGAGCCTGTATTCATGTTTCATACGGGTTCCATAATAGGAGAATTTGTTTTTTAATTTGAAATGGTTTATTTGAAAGTAGACGCTTTCAAGTTCACAGACGGAGACGGCAGAAAGCGCATCATGTTTCCTTTTTATTATTTTTACAAATGTGTCTAGTCTTTACAGATTTGAAAGATGTATTACTCTTATCTGTATGAGCAAAAATTAGGGATTATTTACAGAGCAAGTAAGTGGCCTTTTTTTTTTTTTTGCACTGTCTGCAGATTACTGTAATAATCGTAAATAAATGCGCACACTAATTATGTTACACTTACGTTCTACGTCATCCACTGGAGCACCACTCTTTCATCCACGTGCACAACGGCAGTTAGCGGAAGCTATACATTTCGGTTTATATAGTTTTAAATATGGATATTTTTCTTACACAAATGAATCGCTTCACTTCAGAAGGCCTTTACTATTCTCAAAATTTTTTGGATCAGGTTAAATTTTCTGGATTTTTACATCTGCAGCAAGCATTCTGATAGTAAAGCATGACGAATACGAAAACTTCTAAACATGTACAAAAATGTTGTACTTCGTGTGCAAAGACCTTAAATCATGGGGTAATTTTCATTTAACTATGCTTTTAACTTTGTTCTTAAGTTAGAAAGTTACAAATGTTTCATTAATCCAGACCATTAATTCATAAAAGTGCCCTTTGAAACTTTAAAGTTATTCTCCTATTCACTGTAATTTTTACACAAGACCTACCAGGTTTATATTGAAATGACATGAGGGTGAGGAAATAACAGAATTAGATTTCTGAGTGAACTATCCCTCCATGAAACTTGATAGGGTACATTTTAAATTCATGTTGACTGCATATAAACCTTAAATAGAAGTTAAAAACTACCAAATTTGGTTGAACTTTAGTTTTGAATAGCACACTGAATGTAGGAAGCTTTATATGTCAACCTGTGGTGGGATCTTACTGAATGATCTTTTGACACTGACAAAAATTTATTCTAAGTCTCAGAAAAGCTTTTGCTGTGCTGTTTCTTTCATAAAAGAGATCTGTCCTCCTACATGTATGTGTAGAACCATTACAAAAGTTCCTAGTGAAAGGTTTCCAAAGAGAAATAAGAGTGAATGCAAGGTAATAGTGGGCTGCTTCTAAAGGAAATTCATAGAAGGTTTGATGATTTGTGGTAATCTAATAAACTGAAAAGGTTTTTTGGTTACTTGTGGAAGACAGACCTCAAATAACCTTTGTAATTTTATAAGGTCACAATAACAGTCCCTTTAAAAATATAAATAGCCTGTAAAAATGCCTAGTTGAAGCTTAAGCATATAATTTTACAGAATGGTTTCGTAAATCTGCCACTGATTAGTCAAAAAATGAGGGTTCCGCCCTGAAACTCACGCTATTGGCTGGGCCACTGTTACTCTGTCAGGCAAACCAATAATCGGTCATATATACTATAACACTTATAAAAGTATAAACAACACATATATTACCAAAAATGGTTAACTGAAGCTGAAGTGTGTTATTTAACTGAATGGAACTGAAACAGTCAATGACTGTTTTCGAACAGGTTACCCAAACTCTGTTCTTATATTGGTTTGTCAAACACTAAATTCTGCCCCCAAATGCACATGATTGGCTGAACCGCTGTTGCTATGTCAGGCTTGTTGGAATATAGAAACAAACCCTAATGTTTTGTCACTCTGAATCACAGTGTTTACACTTTTCGAATTAACTACAAATGACTTACATACAACTGTTACCACAAACTGAGAAAGGAGAAAGTTTTAAAAGCCAACATACATACATACATACATAACACATATTCCCAGTTTTATTGCGAAAGCATAGAATGAACAATTACCTTATCTATTATATAAATGCTTTTCATGTTATTATGAATGTCTACTTTAGTAATTTTACTGTGAATGATTCATCCACATTCATACACAACGTACCTTTAAAAGGATTACTTTTTGTCCATTTAAACATTGTAATTTTTATGCAATCGACTTCAAGCAAGCAGAATTCAGATCTGACTCCATCCAATCAAAAAACAATGGATTGAATCAAGAACCCAACTTTAATTTGTTGTTTTCTGATAGTCCATTTCCCTAATTTTGTTTTCGTAATCTTAATTATTATTTTTTTACGTTATTTAGTTGGCACAGACTTTTGGATAATCTTAACCAATAGCTATTTCTTTGCGCACTATATCTTTAAGTGAGTTTTGACTACTTAACATGGAAGGCACAGTGGTTGCGGATTTACTTGTTAAATAACATTTAACCTAAAGTGGTAACCTCTTACTCAGACTGCAGGCTGCTTATTGCAGTCCTCTACAATAGAAATTCACCTCACGTTCAAAAGTGCCAATGCGCAACTGCACTGAGGTCTTCCTCAGCAACAAACTTGGACTCTGCCACTCTTGAGTGCGGCCGTTGCAAAAACTTCCCCATTCATTTATTACTTTCTATTGCTTCCGATAGAGTCCGCCAGGGTCTGGGATTGAAACTGCAAGGACGAAATCACTTTCCCTTGGCCCTCGGCTCCCAGCGGAGAACACAGATCCCTTGCTCCCCCCCTTCTCCCCACTTTCTTTCTCTCCAGTCTCACAACAGCTGCTCTCTCCATATTATCTACCCCGCCCCCCCCCCCAACACCTTCGTTTGCCTGCCCTTTTCTTCTAATCCTCGTTCCCGCATGTTATAAATTTCCCTTAGACGCTCTGCCTGCTTTAGCAGCTTCTGATTAGTTGTTTTGCTGCTGGCTGGCATTTGTCTATTGTTCCACTAAGTTTTCAACTCCCTTGATACAATAATATGGATTTTGACTTTGCGTGCCAGTTTGTTTGAAAGGAGGCTGAAGGCCGCATCAACAGTTTGGATTGGTAATTGGCTTGTCCTTTAAATTGTGCCATCAAAAGACACAGTTCTCCTAAAAATGAAAATTCGTTTTCACACAAATTATTTCTCACAATATAGTTATTTTTGCTTTAAATAAAGTCTTTATGATATCAACATTTTTGATACCACGGAAATTTCATAATTTGTGTCACTATCACAAAAATAATTTGTAATTGGATTTAATCTAGACTAATCTAGATTAAAATGGCTCATTTGAATTCTGCTGAAGGCATTCAGAATATGTTTGCTACCCAAATAAAATAATGACTAAAAGTAAGTCTTTGAGAAGGGGTTTCTCAAGACAGGTGGTGCATTAGACCAGGGGCTCATCGCCTATTTCCAAAATGCATCACAAAGTGCTTGAGAAAACTGTAAACGAATTCCACATTGCACAAGGTGCAAACAACATTACGCCTGTTTCACACATAATCCGTCTGAAGTGCGTATGAGTTTCGTATTTTTTTACGCACCCATGTTAACGGATTCCAGTGTTCACGCGGTTGCAGCCCGTCAGTGCGTTCCAGGAGCGGTGCAGCGATCGTTTACGTACCGAGTAGTGGACTGCAAACGCGTCCTGTGTGAAAGCACAATGAATATGAGTCCGTGCTGCTTCAGCACCACATACTGCACACAGACTGCATACGCACTGCAGATGGAGAATGTGTGAAACAGGCATGCTTCTTGTTGAGGTTTCCATTGGAAAGCTTCTTTAAAAAAAAAAATTCCCTGAAGTAAACCCGGCGGCTTGAGATGCATCCATGTTAGCACGTCATGTTTGATGTGGTGATTTCACAGTAGGCATACACACAGGTTTAAAGACTCGTTCTCGCCCCCTACAGACTTGGCTAGGTATACTTCCGCGCTAAAATTTCAAGGAGAAAGTCATCATAGCTCACGTAGTATAGACCCAGCTCTCAACCAAACTTTGAGAATAGATTAACGATATTTCTTTTTAATCGCCCGATAAGAGTTTCACGTTAACGCAGCACGTTAATGCCGATAACGGCCTACCACTATTAAAAATGCATGCAAATTTTATGTTTTTGTGACTACTTAGCAAAGCAACATCCCGTGAGCATGTAACCACAATGACGGCCCAAAATCTCTACCGGTTGACAAATTTCTACCAGTATATCGCCCTCCCCTAGTCAAGAGTTATTATTGTTTACAAAAACTAACACCATTAAAAAATAATAATAATCATTTTATAAAAAAGTTATTTTTTTAAGCTATGATGAAGACTATGTTTCTCGTTTTCGTTTAGTTTAACTTGAAGTATTAAAAGAACTAAAATTAAATTAACAAAAAAAAAATGAATACAAATGCATAGGCATAAAACTTATGTTTAAAAAATTACAAAAACTTGAAAAGTAAAAATCTAAAGATAAAACTAAATGTTTTTATCATTATTATTATAATGATACATCAATAATACTAAAATAATACTGATTTGCTCATCATTTACTGACTCTCATGTTACTTCAAACCATACAATTAACTTTTTTACTCTTTTTTTTTTTTTTTCCAAGAACACCCCGGGATGAATTTTCCTAAATAGAATCAAGTCAAAGCAATGGAGAACATGACACCAAATCTACAGCTTGCAGGGTCCTCCCACTTATTGCATCAATGAAGTGCACTCTGACCTCTATAACACAATGGCCCAGAGCCTGGAAGTCTATCAGCTTTTATTGGACTGTGGTAAATCATGTCTTGCACTGGGCCCTTGGCTGATCTAAATCATTATAATGAAATGCATGATGTCAGCTGAGGGCTAAAGTTCACATGGACAGTCAATGTGCCGGCCAGATCTAGGTACGAAGTAACTAAACTAATGCCAAATCCATTTGAAAGAGCAGAAAACATCTATATCTTCAAAGTAAGAATTTAAAAGTGTACCAGATATTTCCAGAAGAAATCAGTGTTTAGACAGAAATCAGTCACTATTTTGTTCCATTACTTGATAGCTCATACAGTATTTAAACTTTAAACAGTTGAAGTTAGCTAGCTAAGCCAACAACGTTCTTGCTTGTAAATTCTGTGTTTACAGATTTAGCATTAGCTGGCCTTCAAAATCCAGCAGAAAAGTCTGAGGAAAATGAAAGAATACTGATCAAAATACTTGTAAATATGGCAAATATTTGTGCTTATTTCTTGCGTGTAAATGAAAGCAGTGCCATGTTTCACTTTGAAACATGCAGTGCATATATTTATTTAAATCACAGCTTTTGTGATTTGATAACCACACTAAGCCATATCATTATTTCACTTTTATTTTTTTCATTTATCATGTGAAGCCTGGCTTTTATTTAATTACCATCAAACAGGGCCTCGTTTACCTTCTTTCACTCTTGCAGTCTCTCTAAAGCTCTCTATGGACTCTGATCACTAATCAATACAAGTGTCACAGTGTGGCGGCCCTTTGCCTCTAGCAGCATTAGATGATTCAGAGCTTCATTATGTAAAATCCATTAAACACCTCAGTTCCAGTAGCATGGCCTCCGAAGAACATGCTTCACAAGGCCTGATTTGTATGATTATGGAATAAAAACATAACGCCGGGCTTATCCAATCTACTCAAGCTGCCACGGTCAGCAACATCTGGAAAAGCCGTGAACCGACGCAACGTATCTTGTTTGGTTTTGCCTTCGCTTAATAACCCTGATCAGTTGGGGCATCAGTCATGGTGGGCTCCGGGCTCATCCCAGGCTTTTCCCACAGGGAGTTGTTCACCTGCTTATAGACTTTCATGCAGTGTTTTCCCGCTGCTGCATCATGGCTCCAATTTGCCTGATTAGCTAAAACAAACTCCACGCTTCCTCACGTGTGCCACCGATTTATCACGTCAATCTCCATGGCATGTAGTTTACAGGAGTAATCCAGTATGAAGAATGTAAGGGAATCGTTCCATAAACTGCACATCAGCAGAAAAACAAGTAATTCACGCGAAAAGACAAGGCAATAAATAATTTGAGTATCTGTGGACTAAATGTCTCTTGATCACATTTTTATCTTTAGGAGGAATATTCCATGTTAAAAAGTGAAAATAAAATTTAATGAAATAAACTGTTTTGATCGACTTAAAATTATGTTTACTCGACAATAAAATAAAAATTTAAGTGTCCAGTTACTTTTTGAAAGAAGTTACAAGTTAAAAAGTTAAAAACTATTAACACACAAATAATTATGACTTTCAACATGTTTGACTTTTAAACAACTGTGACCCTTGAAAACAAAACGAAACTGAGATTTATACATAATCTGAAAGTTGAATAAACAGGCATTCCATTGATGTACACTGTAAAAAATTTACATTAAAAAAACATCTGTAAAATATACAGTAAAAAAACAGGCAGCTGTGGTTGCCAGAATTATACCGTAAAAAATACGGTAACACCGTTTTAGGTTTTAAGAATTCTGGGAACTTTTTTTTCCCCCTGAATATTTACAGGAAATTGGCGTTAACCATTTAACAGATTTATACTGTAGCATTTTTTAGTTTTTTATAGTTAAAATCACAGTAATTTTTACAGTGTAGGATAATATTTGGCCGAAATACAACTATTTGAAGATCTGGAATCTGATTGGTGCAAAAAAAAAAAAAAATTTATGTTGAGAAAATCACATTTCAAGTTGTCCAAATGAAGTCCTTAACATTGCATATTGCTAATCAAAAATAAAACTTTAATATATTTATAGTAGGAAATTTACTATCTTCTGATGCTTTATATCTTAATGATTTTTACCATAAAAAAAAAAAATTCTGACCCATATGATGTTTTTGGCTATTGCTACAAATATACAAGTGATTATAATAATAATAATCAATTATTATTATTACTAGTAGTAGTAGTATTAATATTATTATTACTCAGTACTATTTTAAAACAATTAAGGATTTTATTATTAGTAGTAGTAGTATGACAACCCTATTTGTAAAAAAAAAACAGCGTCAACTCATTTTTGAACAATTCACAAATAACAACAATATTAACAGTTATTATTATTATTATGATATTTAATAATACGAATAATCATCATTTTTATATACATTTTTAGACAAGTTACAATTATTTTCAACTGTAGCACTAAAGTTGCATCTAAAACCTGTAAAAAAAAACACTTGAATAAAAATGTCAGTGAGTTAGATGTATAGACGTGACTAAATACTGATAAAAAGAACAGACTGTGTGTATTATAGTCTGAGACAACATAAAGATTTCAAACACAAAGCCCGATTACTACACATGTAAACTGCCTTTGACAAACAAAGGGCATAATCGTTCTTTGGCTTGCTGATTTGCATTATCGTTGTCATTAGTCATTATGAGGTCATAAGAGACACGTGACAGCACAAGAACTGTGTTTCTATCCTGTTCAATAAGACAAAAGATGAGGCCAGACACCTTAAATAGCATGTCACATTCTTCACAAGAAGAAACATCGCTTGTATTCAAGGCAGAGTCTCGCTGCAAAATATCATCAAAACAAAGAGATTCAGAGAATCCCTCACTAGCCGCCTTTGAGGAGGGAGTGAAGTCTCGCATCTCTGACAGCCTTTGTGAGGCCAGCCTGTCTGTTTGTCGAACGCAGGGGGTTGGGGGAGGTGGGCTGATTTACGTCAGCCGGCACGTGCGCACTGCTGCTGCTAGGATCTCTGAACTCGGCTTCAAAGGCATGTTTTGGCAGCAGCTTTCATACCGTTACACGCTGGCCCACTGCTGCTCTCCCGAGAGGAAAGACAGACAAGGAACAGGAGGAATAGAGAGAGACGCGCCGTAACGCCTCATCTACGAGCACGTTTGAAAGTGTTGGCGTATTGATTTGAAATAAATATTCGTTTATTGCCGTTTGTCTGCAAAGAACCTACTTTCATCTTCAAACATCATGGGAATCGTAACAGTTCCGGTTCTTATTTCCGGCTTAATTCCATTAGCGACTCAATTAACGATTCTTTAAGTACTGCTACTGAATCTTCAGTGCCATAACAGAAGAAGTCATATTTTGTCTTAGTTCACAACGGCATGCAATGAAAACCGTCTGTAGTGTAAAACAATGCCGTCGCTGGCTGCATGCAAAAACAAATATAAAACATGATCGGCATTTTTGTCAATCAAATCCAAATTCACAAAATGAATGACTCCTATAAGCCAATTCTGTTTACGAATAGTTTAAAAAGAAATAATAGTTAATCTTAGTTCTCAACCTGATGCAATAAAAAGACTGTATATCATAAACAATTCCCAGAAATGTCTTCTATACTGAGTCCCTGTGAGCTGCATGCAAAATCAAACACAAAACGTGACTTGTGTAATCATCGTCACTTTTTAGTGAATCAATTTTTAGTGAATCGAAAACATAAAGCGCCGGCAGTGAAGTCCAATTCCTGCAACAAATGACGACTAGGGTTCATGAATAGTTCAAAAAGTAACTAGTTTGAATCAGTCAGCTTAGTATAATTCACAGTTTTAGCTGATCGATCATCGTTTTTTGTAGGCAGACAAAATGCATATAATAACTGAAATACAGCTGAACGAATCAGAATCAAATTTAAAAGGTTATGAATCCCAAATCTGGAAACCAGTATGGATATCAAGAGTTAATAAAAGTCATAACTTTTGCTTTACTATAAGTCAGTTTGTCTGTGCATTAGATTACATTGCTTGCGCTGTATGTTTGTTAATGCATTCGATTTAGATTCAGTAACAGCATGGTGCAGGTAATTCTGTCCGCACTTTAAAGGGATAGTTCACACAAAAATTTAAATTCTGTCATTAATTACTCGCCCTCTATTCGTTCCAAATCTAAAAGAACTTTATTCATCTTCGGAACACAAATTAAGATATTCTGGATGAAATCCGAGAGATTTCTGATACAACCGACCGATAGCAATGATACAACCGACAATACCTATTGTATGCTAAGAAAACAAAAAATAATGGCTATTCAATAATTATTCTCCTCCGCTTCACCCTAGCACCATTATCGCACCATTATAGCATTTCTGTGCCGAATTAATGACAGAATTGTAATTTGTGGGTGAACTATCCCTTTAATTATTCGTTAATCATTACGTTTGTTGAACATTATGAAAAATCACATGGTTCCTGTATGTTTTTACGAAATGGAATCGGTTCTAAATAAGAAAAATCTCACCGATCTGAAAACCTATCAAGAATACTTCTCAAAATCTCAATATTACTCTACAATCCCAAAGCTGATACAAAATGATACTTTGCTAAACTCTTTCTTTTAGATCACGGCACTCAATACATTTTTCCCGCACAGCTCTCTGAGAAAAGCTGCAGGTTTGCGTAGTTGGGTGGATGTTTAAGGGGGTCACGTAGGAGTGATGGATTAAAATATCTGTACCAAATGAACCCTGTGTGGACACAGCTGTCTCGGCCAGAATGAAAGTCATTGCTCAGAGGGCCGGCGACTGGGCAGCGTAGTGCCGAATAGTCTAAATGAAACCAGCAATCCCTTTGGACCCGACAAGTTGCCCTTTGGCCTCCTTTTCTTCTCTGACTACTCAACTGTTAATCATCATGCAAGTTCCTACAAGATAGAATAATGATGAAAGGAACATTTTTAAACTGAGAGGTTTTAAGAATAGCAAAGGTGCTAGATGTGGCGCCTCAGTCATCTTGTGTGAATATTTCGGCGATTTTAATAGAGCAATTCACAAAGAATGAGCAGTGCCTGCTGATAGAGCCTTTTTTGCACTGTCCTTATGCACTCGACGTGCAGCTCAGACACCGTTTGCGAAAACAAAACACACACAATAAATAAATAAATAGACAAAATACATAATGAAATGACAAAGAAATAAACAACAAATAAAGCAAAACGAGATAAGACAAAATAAAACGCAAAACAAAATCAGCAAAGTGAAACAAAAACAAAAAACACCATCACAAAACAAAAGCGAAACAAAATCAAATACAATAAAACACGATACGATACAAAAAACGATATACTCTCCAAAAGGCTAGGGACCATGGGGATGACCCATCCACCAGTAGTGGTTAGCGAATAAGATGCAGGTTTTTACATTGAAATGTCACGCAAATGTGGCACAGCTGTTTAGTGAATTCATCCCTAAAGATGTGATTATAAAATAAAAACTAGCAAATCAGATACAAAACACTGGAAGACCCCCCGTGCATCTTCCATTGCTTTCAACGCCAGTTGGAAGCCACAACAAAAGAACGACAGACCCAGCTGAGTCTTCATCTCGCATATTTCATTTTCTTTCTCTCCTTCGAGACGCACATGATGCCGTCCTCCCCCTCCTAATTTGTTCCTGTTTCCTTTCTTCTTCCACGTCTCGGCTCTTTTAAGCTTTCTCTTCCCTCCCTCCGCCTCTCTCTTTCTTTTTATATTTCTCCTTGCTCTCAGCTTTTCTTTACCCTCTTTATCTCCGCTTCATATGGAATAAGTGTGCGCTGGGGTGAGGATAATGAGGTTGTTCATCCAGAACTTCAAACCCCGAATCTCTCCGCCCAATCCTAAAAACAAACGTAATCCCGGAACAAATATTTTGACACACAGACGCAGAGCCGAGAAAAGGTGTGTTCGTTTCCTCGTGTCACATTTTCCAATTCACGCATCAACAAACAAATGTAAAAAGCAGAGAATAAATGGCCGAGATGAATTTTGCGAGAAGTGTTGCGTATTTGATTGTCAGTTTACTCAAAAATGAAAACACTGTCATCATTTTACTCACTTACTTAAAACAGTATTGTCTTGAATTTCACATACACATTTGAATATGCAGAAATTTCTGAAAAGGGATTTAGCAAAGTTTTCTGCATGTGTTAATGATGACAGGACTTGTATTTTTGGTTTAACTCTTCATTTAAAGTTTGCTATGAGTAAGCAGATGTAAATATCTATACATAAAAAGGAAAGGTAATTAAAAAGACAGACAGATATAAATAGAGGTATCATGCTAAATTGGCCCGGGCCAACATATTGTACAGACAGGCCCCTTAATAGTGGCAGGTTTGTAATTGTAATTGCAGTAAGTGGGGGAAAAAAAACCCATGATGCTATATTGCCCTGCCATATTTACTATAAAGCAGATTAATATGGGGTAATTATCATAGCTTGGCCTGTTTAAACAATATACATGAGATCTATCATAACAAGCAAGTCTTATATGCCTGGAGAGAGCCATCCGTTCCCATTCGAAATCACACTTACAAGTCTATTGCATTCATTTATTAGCTCATCAAAAATATAATGCAACAACGGTTTTATATTGTTTATTACATTAATATAAATTAGACATTTATCTATAAACATTAATAAATACTATGTGTGTACATTTCTCATCATATTATTACTAATTTAATTTATTTTTCTCATATGGATGTTATTAAAACAATATATGGGCTGGCAGTAGATTAACATTTTTAATCTAATGAATTACAGGGTGCTGCGATTAATTAAACGAAATTTGGCTGTGGAAAATAACCTCAAAACATTTTTAAAGCTATTATTCTGTTAAGTGTTTAGGCTAAATTGGCCTAACATAAAGTATAGAACATAAAAGAAGATGAGCTTAGAAACATCTCAGTATTTTAGTTCATGCAATGAAAGGTCACTGGTAACCAAACAAGCTTCAAAAGTCTTCAAATGATCTTCTTTAACCCTTTGGTGTCGATTAAGGCGTATACGTGTTATGAGGCATTTTCTCTTGATAATACCGAAGAGAACTTAAATTACACTTTCAGTTTTGATCGTACAGATAAGATGTTGACCGTACAGATAAAAATGTTGTGCAAAAGTAAGTCTTTCAGGTTCAGTTGAATAAATGATGACATTATTTATTTTTAGTGAACTTTGCCTTTGATGTTTTTATTTATTTATTATTTTATGAAATTAAACGATACCCCAAAGAAGAAACTAAATTTACCAGCAGTTGGCGGTAAATGTCTTTATAAGTCGAACAACTGATTCATTCAGTAATTAAGTAAATGGCTCACTTTATGAATGGACCTTTGAATCATTGCTTCACGTGATTCGTTCAAAACACAGATTCATTCAGAAACTAGACACCGCTGTGTTGCTCACAGACGCACAACAGTTCTGCTGTGGCTTTAGAAGTAATATTTTTGTTGGCAAAATTTAACAAAAACACACAATGTTTAAAAATATAACACAATATTAACTTCTTATTTACTATAAAATCACGTACCTTATTTAGACTATGATTTGCAATCATGCTCTTCCTGACAAAAAGCACTCTCTGCTGGTCTGATATCGCTTATCTTATGATATAAATGAAACAAAACTCATAAGGGGCACTTTTGCCCCAATATCTTGAATTTTAAGGTATAACTCCGTTTATGGAGCCCTACATCATATTTGTCAGCAATCAGCTTTTATATGAAATATAAGATGATGTACAAGTTTAGAGGCAGGGCCAGTGCGTTAACTGCGTTAAAATCAGTGCTGTCAAACGATTAATCGCGAATTACATAATTATGTGTATGTACTGTGTATATTTATTATTTATATATAAATAAACACATGCATGTATACATTTAAGAAAAATAAGTTACGTTTATTTATTAAATATATGTATATGATATAATTTACATGAATGTAAATATATACATGTAATTATTTTTTAAATATATACTGTATGTGTGCGTATTTATAAACATAATCGCAATTAATCAATCATCAGCACTAATATATATCTATGTATACACACACACACACACACACAGAGAGACAGACAGACAGACAGACAGATAGATACACGTCTATATTGTGTGTAAAACAATTAATTTGTTGCTGACAAATCTTGACCTTCTTGTAACACCTTGACTCTTCTTTGTTTTAAGAGAAAAGGCGATTTCAGTTGGCGACAGTTTAAGACATTGGGGATCAGGAAGGTGAAATGAAACCGACAGCTCTCTCTCCTTGTCATCACGTCTGTAATCACAACTCTTGTTTGGCTATCGACCGCGGGGCTGCTGTAATTCTGCCGCGTATTTACCGTGTGCGTCCAGGGCAGGTGGCGGCGGGCGTAAGTCTGCCGTAGACACAGCCTTCTTCTGTAATGGGGAAGCTGTAGAAATGAGCCTGTGTGCTGTTGTACTTTAGGGCAGTTCATCTCTGCAATGAATAGTCCCCTATGGGCCGGATGCTTAATGGCATTTATTAATAGAAGCATGCAGCCAGTAGTTTGGGCCAGAGCCCTCCGAGAGTCCTTTATTAAAGTGTCTGGACATAAAGGGAGGTAGAGAAAGACAGAGCGAGAGGGAGAGCGAGAGAGAGAGAGGGAAACTGCAAATGTGCAAGTATATTGATTGTTCAGCAGAGGAGAGAGTGTGTAGTTCGCTGTGTGTGTATCGGTGTGTGAGACGGCAAGAAAAAGAGATAGGAAGGACAGCCCCAAGCATTGGTAGTGACATAGTTTAAGGTAAACCAAAGGCTGACTGTCATTCTCACGGCTTTTACTAATTGCCTTTGGGCTACCGGCCCAAAAGTTCAAATGTTAAAGGGTTATGTAACCCTTACAGACAACATTTATAATCCTGCCATCATTTGCTCACACTCACGTCTTCTGAAACCAGTATGATTTCGATTTTTTTGAGTGAAACTCAAAAATAGACGTTTAACTGAATGTCCAAGCTGTTCTTTTCCATCCAGTGAAAGAGAATGGGGAACACTGCTGTCAAGCAAGATTGTACTTCATAATGACTTACATTTCAGTATTTTTTTTTACAAAACTATCATATGACTACACACAAAAGGATGTTGTTTTCAGATTAATCCACTCTGGGACGTAGTTTAAAAAAATAGCGGTTTCAGGCTCTCAAAATGCTGGATCTGTACAGAATACAGAATTTTTACGTTTACAACTAAACGCCTCTCCGTGTGGACTGATCAAAACTACTTTCATGGTTTATTTTTTTATTTTTCAAGCTTGCCATCTCCAGTCCCCATCCTCTTTCATTTCCTTTTGTACTTCCTGGTAGTCATACATTTTTCGGAGACCTTTTTAGTGGTTTAATTTATACACGATGACTAAGAGGTAAATCACTGGCAGTTGGATCAAAAGTTGACTAAAAACTAGGTAATATTGGATGAAAGAAAGAAAGAAAGAACTTGACAAGACCAAAACAAACATACAAAACCAAAACAAAACGCAAAAAGAACAACCAAACCAAACAAAATAAATCGCACGTTACCTACTTATCCAAAAGAAGTACCGACTCAGAGAGTATGTGATTTCTGATGCAGCATGTCGTGATGCTAACACAAATGTTTGGTCTACACATCCAACACCAAACATACTTGATAGTTCTGTAACTGTAGTGGCAACAAACCTTCATAATTATAGGGGGCGATAGAGATACCATCTATTGTCTGTGCCATTAAAATGCAAGACATCCATGGTGTAAAAACTTTCTGAAAAAAGATTATCTTTAAACTGATCCACTATGACAGTAGTCGACCTAAAAGAGAAAACTTTCCGCCTAAACGCCACTAGACACGTTTGGGAGGAAAAAACATCCACTATTGTAAACTGAAAACACATCTTACCTGTTTGAAGAACATGGGAGTCATTTCATTGAAAACATGGAAAAGAGAGAAAGAGAGAGGATAAAGGAGTTAGTGATAAGCTCAAAACAGTTCACAAGCATTCGCAGACCGCTTAGTACCTCTGGCAAGAAATCACAGAGCAAATAACGGTATTTACACAGTGGATGAATCCTCATTGGTAATTCTGGCAGTGACATCACTTTGCATTTCTTTCATAGATGCCAAATTCGATGCCTCTGTTGGTTGTGAAGATCTAAGCGTGAAACACAGTAAGCCCTGGAACAGATAACCGTTTGATGTACGGACTCCAAATAGGCAATCTAAACTGGAATGACATGAAATTAGACAGCTTGCGCATGTGCGCGCATGTGTTTTTGGGATGCATGTGCTAATATTGTTTTCTGACCTCTAATCAGGGGTGCTCGGATATACTTGGTGCACTTGACTCAATAAATCTATATGGACATTTCGCCTGACCCTCCCACCCACATAAGCCCCGCCCACCTAACAGCGTTTATACCATCCGAAGCCATCTGCATTAGACCGAGTCAAGCTGTGCGCTCTCTCTCACCTCCTTCAAACCCTTCCATACTTCCAGCACAGAGCCAGTTCCCCATACTCTCGTCCAACCTACACTTGGCACGCCAGGCGGAGAAAACACACAGCTTGCGTCTCGGTGCTCAATCTCGCTCTCTCCCACCACCAGTGCAGAAAATAATGCACGCCAGAGATGATTTTCATACCCCTCGCCCATGCTTAATGTTATGGAAACTGAGAGGAGATTGTATAAGACTGGGTAATATACTGGGACATTTATATAAAATATAGATGCAGTGAAAGAGTTTTTGATATATGCTATTGCATTTGCAGCTGTGGCCTAATGGTTGGAGAGCCGGACTAGTTACTAGAAGTTCGCTGGTTCAAGTCTCGGTGCTGGTAGGAGTTGTAGGTGGAGGGAGTGAATGAACAGCGCTCTCTTCCTCCCTCAAAAGCCATGACTGAAGTGCCCTTGAGCAAGACACTGAACCCTCAGTTGCTCCCCGGGCACTGGATCTATAACTGCCCACTGCTCCATGTGGGTTTTCACGGTGTGTTCACTTCTCACTGCTGTGTGTGTGTGCACTTGGATGGGTTAAATGCAGAGCACCAATTCTGAGTATGGGCTACTATACTTGGCAACTGTCATGACTTTCATTTAAAAAAATGGTGGCGCTGTTGAAATTCTAAATACTTGGTATTATATATAAAAACAATTGCCCCTTTATTTTTCAGCAAACAAACTTACAACAATCTCCAAATAAATAATAATCTGTTATTATTGTTATTATTATTATTATTAAAATGACCATAATGAAATTACATTTTGTTTTCATTATATTTTCCAAAACAAAAATAAATATTCAATAGTTCACTTATCATTAAATAAATAAGTGTGTTAGTAGTAGTAGTATGGACCTGTGAAAATATGTTGGCATCATGAAATAACATAATTTTTTTTCAACAAAAAAAATATATATACATATACGATTATTTGCATCCAAGATAAAAAGTTTTTGTTTACATAGTATATGAGTGTGTACCGTTTATATTTCATATAAATACTGAATTTATACATTAAATATATTTCTATAACATAAGTTATATGAATATAAATATATACACATAAATACATGCATATGTATAGTAATAACTCTGTATATAAACACGTATATATAATAATAAATATACACAGTACACACTAATATATTATATAAACAAACTTTTATATATAAATATTAGTCTGTCTCATGTATTAACAGAGAAATAATTTGAAGGATAAATATAATTTCAAAATAAATAGGTCTAACATCTGCAAATGATTTCAAATAAACCAAGACAGATGCTTTTCAGCACTGGACAGTGGCCTGTATCTCATTTATATGAAGTGCACAATAATCTGAATTTTTCCAAAACTATCTCGCAACATCTGTCATTGGTTGGCTAAACACCACCCACAACACACCAGACTAGTTAAGCCAGTGTTGATCTGTTAAGCTGGTTGAGAAAGCAACACAGAGCCACAACTTTCACACTCTTCGGGAGAATCAACCTATAAAGGGTTATTTATAATTATTTCTGCATATTAAGCCAGGATACAAAAAAGTATTTTAACAGTATAAAATTACACAAACCACCTTGAACAAATAAAGCAGAGTTTTCATTTCAGCACCGGACAGCTCCCAAAGAGCCTCAACTGGGAAATGCATGGGAGTGGCAACAGGGACAAGCTTACCGAAAAAAATAAAGGGTTTAACCACTAGCACTTCACTCAACTCCACCGTGCTGCAACGTGCCAGGCCTGAAGCAAGAGTGTGCCCGAATGATAAACAAACAAGCATTTTCTATTTTTTTCCAAAGGGTGGAGGAAGTAAAGCTTGGGAGGAGGGGGGGGGGGTGAGAAAATAAGACTCAGGGGCATTGGAACATGAGCTGATTTCAGCTGTGCGCAAACGGGCGTCAGAGGATGAGCGCGGAGTGTCAGATGTTTGAAGACGGCTGACGCAAGAGGGGGAGGATGAAGCTGCTACTGGCGACGTGACGCCTCTGGAAACTTCCACATGAAACGAGCGGAACGCATGCGGGCAAGAGCAGAAGCTGGAAAAGCTTATGTTAAAGGATTAGTTGGTCCAAAATATGAGAACTCAGTTGGCATTTACACGCCCTCATGTCATGCCGAACACTTATAAGTTTCGTTTTCTGTTGGGTACAAAATTAGACATTTCGAATAATGTGCTGGTCAGTTAGTTTCCGTACAATGAACAGGGACTGAGCTTTCAAGCTTATACAGAAGACAAAAAAAGACTATGAAGTATCATAAAAATGTCCATATGACATGTGCACATTGTTTCAAGTCTTGAATTTTACACCAAAATTTGCTGAAAACCTTCCCCTCACATCAGAAGAGACCATCGAGGATCCGATCACTTAAGGTCCGTTCACACCAAGGACAATAACTATGAAGATAAAGATAAAGATATAAATAAAGTATAGTAAAATGCACGGAGAAACAATATGGTTTTCAGAACAAGTTTTTCCAGCTGAGGAACGATAAAACATTGACAGCTACTCAGAATCAATCCTGCTATCATGAACTAATGCTAATATAGTTATCTTTATATTTATCGTTCTAGGTGTGAACAGGCCTTTAAGGTGTCACATTAGCAAATTTGGGGGAAAATTCACAAATCTGGGAAATTACTGGATTATGTCCGCAAAAATTCAGCAAACAATGGTTGACCACAACTTTAAATTCATTAACAAATCCTTCAGATTAGGTTTGTTTGCAAATGCAACATTTCTACCAAAGATTTTTGATGAATAACATCGTGCCTACTCTATTTGTGGTATGCACATGAAATAAAACATATGTGTATTTGAAAGTGTTCGTTTTTGGCTAACTAAATTAGACAGGGATAGTTTCAAAGCACTTGGAAGAAGAAGAAAAAAGAGGAAAATGACAGAACACTAAAGTGTTTCCCATCAATCCTGACCTCTCAACGGCTATGCGGACATCTGGGGCCATTTCTGTCCTTTGTCTTGTCTCTTCAAGCTATTTAATATTCATCCTCCCCTTGAAAAACAGGAATACGCACTCCTCACACAAATAGGGATTCACACACACCTCTGACATTTTAATCATAGACAGGAGTACTCAGAGTTCAAGACAAAGCCCAATCACTCGCAAGATAATTTGGGTCTCCACTTCAATCAGTGGCCTTGGTAATCGCATCAGCCCCTCTTACAGTCTCTTTTCTCTTCCTCTCTCTGCTCTATCCCTCACTCTTGTCTCAGGCTTGCAGGAAAGACAATGGGCTTTTTCATTCTGAAGACATGTTGAAAAAACGGCCCATTGTCCACAAGAGCAAGCACCAAATCAGGGCCATCAGGATCACCTGTAATTAGTGAAACCGCAATCAGTCTTAATCAAGCCCGCTCAGCTTGGACAAACTTTAGCCATAAAAATTAACACCTTTTAAAATGTCAGCGTAATTGCAAGAAGAGGCAACAAGTGCATGCAGTAATAATAATAATGAATAACCATGTTCTTGTAACAAGAGTTTGGCAAACTTTAGTTGGAATGTCATTATCAGAGGTATCAGTAAAGAAAACTTTTTTTTTTGGTTTTTGGAGTCCTTTTTAAAACAAATTGTTTTACTTTAAATGAATCATTTGCATTTAATCACAAACATGTATTTTTCTTTAATTTTTAAATGTATTTCTTCTTTTTGCAAATAAGTTTTGAAATGCACAGCTTTATTATTATTTTTTTTATTAAAAAAATTATAACAATACAGTTAATTTTATAGTCATGTAGTTGTGTAATTTAAATTACACAAACCGTCAAGCAAACACACAAGTAATTTTATTATATTTTAATTTACATATGCAATTGTATTTACTGCACAGGTATTAGTAAAAGAAAAAAAAACACACTGTTAAGGGGGTCGCACACCGGACGAGCACCATTCGGCGTCTGTCCGCGGCGCCCAGCTACGACTCATAACGCTGTTCAAATTTCTGCCGCGCCACAGAGCGCCCTCTGCATAGTTTTATATATTAAAAGAAATTTGTATTTCAAATATTTCATATTTCATATTTGTTTCAAATCGTTGTTCATACATTACACCAAGAGACCACTGCTGCAAAATACTACTTATATTAGTTGTACAGCTTAATTAAAATGTAAACATATATAATTAAATGTATAATAAACGTAGTGCTTTTAATATTTTATTTTTCTCTTGAGACATTTTTACATACGCGAAATATTAAAGTATTGGCCTGTGTAACATTTGCCTGTCAATTAAGCTTTTATCAATTAAAATCATATATTTAAAATAATAATAATAGATGAAGCTTAAACTCACCCATCTTGCTGCGAAATCGAGCTCGCGCATATAGAATGTGCGCGTACGGTGTGCGATACCTCGAGTTGTCCTACATGTGGCGCGGCGCGACGCTTCTCGTCCGGTGTGCGACCGCCTTTACAGCATCTACTTTTTTTTTTGTGATTATTTATTTGTTTACTTAACTGTTCGATATTAAATTATTCATTTAATTCCAAACTTTATTTATTATTTATTTTTATTACTTATTTAATTGTTAACCTTTTTAACTCTTCTAGATGCGTCACTAATTGAGTTTATTTTCAATGTGTAATATATAATACAAATATTTATAATTCTAAAGTGCATGTAATATCTTTTATTTGAAAACTTGAAAAAACTAATCCTGGAGTGGAAGGAAACAGAGGGATATAAAAGGAAGGAGTGGAAGGGAGGGATGAGATGGAGTGATAAGTAACTGTTTTGACAGGCAGGAGCGGAGGGATAGAAGTCTTCTGTGATGCCTCGTGAAGTGACACCTTGCTGACACGCAAGCGGTCGACCCCCTGCTGCACGCGTGTGTGTGTGTGTGTACACACACCCAAATAAATACACACACACACACACACCTATACACTCTTCCACATTTCTCTCCTTCTCTATCTGACAGATCCGAGTGGGGCGACTGGGAATAACGGCAGACAGAAGGATCAATTTAAATGATCTATGAAAGATATTAGTAATGACATTTATGAATACTTTATGGAACCTAGAGAATGTCATCATACATTTTTATATAGGGAAATGAGTCAAGAATATAAAACAAACAGCATTAAATTTTGAGCGAGACATCCATGTCAGACTGAGCGTGCCCGGAGAATGTGAGATATGTGGCATGGGGAAGGGAAAAAAACGAGAGAGACAGAAGGAAGGAGACGGTACTTTGTCATCCACAAGCTATTCTGGGCCTCCGAGACTCTGAGACTCTGAGACTGGGACGATACCGAGGCTCTGTCGGCTCACGGCAGCCTGTGGGGAAGGAAACTCCAAGAAAACACTCAGCCATCAATACGCTTATCAGCCTATTGATCGCTCCCTGCAGGAATAAGCTAAGTTGATTTCCCTGTATTAGACCAAAAGCAAGGAATCTAGTAAATACAGAATCACCAATCTCTCCGGATTCAAAAAAGCTATGGATTGTTTAACCAAATGAAAGCATATATATATATATATATATATATATATATATATATATATATATATATATATATATATATATATATATATATATATATATATTATATGTATATATTATTTTAATCATAAATAATACGATATATATAAACTACAAAAAAAGTTCACATTAAAAAATAGATAAAAAATAATAAAATAAAATTGTTTCAAGTACCGGCTATAAAAAAAATTAAAGTAAAAATAGTTAAACATTTATTTTATTTTATTCAGTAAAATAAAATAAAAGAAAAACATTAATTAATTAATTACAAAAAAGTTAAAACTTAAGTTAAGTTAAAATTTACAAATATTTCTTAAATTGAAAGTTGTTAAAGTTTACTGGAATACAACAAAACGCTGATTAATAAAATGCTTGTTTTGGCAATTTCGCACGCACATTTAACACATAGCATTACAATTTGACTATATTTGTTAGGAATACTCAGACGGCGTGAGTTTTGGCAGTTTGTGTGTTCCATATGTTGTGAAACGTCTTGTGCACCTTTAATTTTACATACAGTATGGCACAAAGTCTCTCCAGACATGCTCTTCTTAAACTGAAAAGTACACTCTCTAGGGAACCGAATCTGCAAAAAGTTCCTCATCTCTGAAAGCTGTTATTTTTTAGCTTTCGCCATTTACATACCAGTGAAAATCCCTGTTTTCCTACACACTGATGGCATGACAGGTGAGAGACTATAAAAAGCCCAGCTCAACCCTGCGCAGATGCTTCAGCAGAAACTAGTTTTATCATTCCTCATCCTAATTAAAGTTAGCAATCAGCTTTTTTTTAGGTTTGGGTTGCGAGATGTCACAAGAGCTACATCTCGAGTTTTTGAGTCAAAAGTCCAATTATACAAATGTTTCTCTTCTGTAGCAATCACGTTTAAAAGTCTTTAATAAGAATGAACTAATCTGATGTTTTGAAACTTAAAAATGTTTTACAATCTTTGTTACAATAAAATATGTATATTCAATTTTTTTTACTCTTTACTATAAAATTTGATTAAAAAAAATTCATTACGTTAGGAAAATGTAGTTCAAAACTTTCTTAAATAAGAATCATTGTCAAAACTAAAAATGATTACCTGATTCGATTAAATATTTTTTATAGTACTTACACAAACAAACCGAAATAACAATTATTATTATTATTATTATAAGTAATAGTATTCTGTATTGTGATATTAGTGCGGCTATTTTTTAAATTTGAATAATAATTAATAATATTAGTAAATAATAAATGTATAATAATAATAAGTACTGTAGCACAATCCATATATTATGAATATCTAATTATTAATTAACAATATTAATTATTCAATATTATATTAAAATGTTTTAAGTCTGATTTCTTTATTTCTTTATTATATTTTTTGCAGCAATTGCGAATTTTGATTTTGAACATCTAGTAAAAAAAATTTCTTAAGCATATTTTTTTTTTACAACTAATCTAACACCAATTATAATTGCTGTTGAGAAATTAAAAAAAGTGTAATGCCTCACAAACTGTATCTTCCTTTCAGGAATAGCGGCAAAAATGTGCAATGTGTGTTCTGTAGCCACGACTTTAAGGCTTGTGTCTATACCAAAACTAATTTTCAAAAATAAACCAAGTCTGACTGAATATTCACTAGAGTAAAAAGTGTGACAACTTGCCCCGCCCACCCATTTTCTATTTAAATGCAGTCTGGCTAGATTCCTGGAGCTTTAAAACTAAACGCTACTATCTGCAAATGCCCAATAACTCAAATATTTTGTTTCCTCCGGGTCACGAGGAGCTTTGTATTCAAATAAGCATATCTAAACAGAGAATATTTACAGTGATATGTGTAAACAGGAGGAGTGTGCAGTAATTTCAGTGTATTGCGCAAGCGGCGAGAGCCCGAGCTTGCAATCTCACCCCACGGATTTCAGAGAGCAGGAGCCGCGGCTAAGCTAAGCTCCGTCAAAAGAGGCCACGGATAGCAGCGGTAATTAACAAGCCAACCAAGAGCGTGCTTTTGACACGGGCCTGGTTCCGCTGCTTATAGCTCTGGCTGAGACCAACGCAAATATTTTATAATGAGCAGGCGTAAATGACTCTGATGTAAGGTGCTGTAGATATAACCTTCAAGATGCAACACAGCAGACCAAATAAGGCTAGAGACGTCCAACACTGGAGGTTACACTACATCAGAGAAAACAGTGACCGTGTTAGCAAAGGAGTAACTAGCTGAAAGCAGCCATGTAACTGACTTCTTTTTTCTTCAGTACTGTGATATTAGTGCTGCTGTATCTAAAATAGTTCATAATTAATATAAATAGCTAAAACAGCTTTTTACAACAACTATTGCGAAATGCAACCAAATGCTGCTGTTGTGTTTGTCTCGTTGCAACTATATGAAGCTATGATGCTAAAGCTATGATGGTGAAGCTAAAATGCTAAATCAGATACATTTAAACAAAATGTTCTTATTTTAATAATAATAATGCATTTAATTAATAATACTTTGAATGGTATTAATAAAATAATAAATTGGATGTTTTTTAAATAATACAGACAACAACAATAAATAATAATAATAACAACAACAATACAACAATTATTATTCTTTTTCAGCATGTTGATATTAGTTCAGATATTTTTCAAAATAGCTGATCAAAATTTTAAATAATATATTTAATATCAGTACATAATAGATTAATAATAATTCAATTTATTGCAAATTTTCAGTACTGCGGTATTATTGCAGCTTTGTTAGAAATAATAATAATGATAATGATAATAATAATAACGATGATGATGATGATTATTATTTTTTAGTACTATGATATTAATGCAGCTAATTTGATAATAGTTTATTAATAATAAATATATTTATAGATAATAATAACAACAATATAAAACAAACAAATAAGTACAGTAGGTAGTTACGCCTTTAAGTAGCTTCGCTAGTTTTTGTTAGGTTGTACTGTAGCTAACTACTTTTTCAAATGCATTAACTTATAATCAGATCGACCGTTATGTTCCAGTTATGCTTTTGTTAATCCAATTCACAGTGTTCCCGTTCCCGTTTGATTTCAAACTGACCTAGCTCTTTCCACACTCTCAAATGCGCACATTAAACAGCATTATCCATAAAACTCTCTGAGCTTCCTCTAGTGTGTTGTGCCCTAAAAACCTGTGCAGCATCCTCGTCTCACGCACTCTCTCGCTTTGCCTATTACAAATGATGTTATTTAGCAAACGTCTAAACCCACACCCGCGGGATGCGGCGGTTGATGGGAGAGAATGTGTAATATTGCATAAAGCATTAGCGCGGTGTAAAGGCCCCAATGATTGGTGTTAAGGTTTTCATTACATGAAGTGAGTAATTGCTTGTCACTCGGAGCTGGCACGTCCCACAATCATCCTCACTTCTGTGTCATCAATCAGACGTTAAACTGCTGACGAGCCGGGCGCCCCGTTTAAGAGCGGTGGCGTAGACCCTTTGGTCGCTCCGTTACCTTTGCGCCAGAACGCGAAGGAAAAGCGCTGTTGTTGAGGACACTGACAGACAGGACATCAACTTTGGATCTCTTCGTCCAACCAATAGAAAATCAAATCAGTGGGAACTCTGCTGTTGTATATCCATCTAAATATCTGTCTGCATCTTTCTGTCTATCGGTCCATCCATCTATCTACATCTCATCTTTTTTTGTTTTTGGCATCTTGCCTTTATTACAATAGCACAGAGTAGAGTAGACAGGAAGCAATGCAAGAGAGAGAGAGAGAAGGAGATGGGATTGGGAAAGGTCATTGAGCTGGGATTTGAACTTTGGATACCCATAATGCATCAGTGTTATACAGTATACACGTACAACATACACTTAGCTATCAGCACCAGCATATCCCTCCGTTTTCTGTCTATCACCTACCTGCATATTTATCTATCCATCCATCCATCCATCTACCTATCTATCTACCTATCTATCTATCCATCCATCCATCCATCCATCCATCCATCCATCTATCCATCCATCCATCCATCCATCTACCTATCTATCTATCTATCTATCTATCTATCTATCTATCTATCTATCTATCTATCTATCTATCTATCTATCTATCTATCTATCTATCTATCCATCCCTTGGTCCGTCCTTCCGTCTATCTGTATCCATCTACCTTTCTTTCACTGTATATATCCATCTTTCTCTCTATCTATATATCCATCCATCCACCCATCTATCTATCTATCTATCATCTATCTATCTATCTATCTATCTATCTATCTATCTATCTATCTATCTATCTATCTATCTATCTATCTATCTATCTATCTATCTATCTATCTATCTATCTATCTATCTATCCATCCATCTATCGGTCCATCCTTCCGTCTATCTGTATCATCTACCTTTCTTTCATGGTATATATACATCTGTCTCTCTATCTATCAATCCATCCATCCATCCATCCATCCATCTATCTATCTATCTATCTCTCGGTCCATCCATCCGTCTATCGGTATCCATTTACCTTTCTTTCACTGTAGATATCCATCTCTCTATCTATCCATCTGTATGTCTATCCATCTGTATGTCTATCCATCTGTCTGTCTATCTGTCTATCTATCTATCCTTCTGTCTGTCTGTCCCCTGTTGTTGAGGAAAATGATATTAAGGACAAGATATAAAAGAAAAATCAATGGGAAATCTGCGGCAGCGCAAAAATGACACGTTTCAACTTTAAGATGTCAAATGTGCTTGTCTAAGGGACAAAGAAGTGCTAAACTGAAGTCTATTTGCAACTCTGAATAGTTATAAAGTAAAACACAGGTCTAAGATCGTCCTCATCATCAATAAAAGTCACTATCTGCCTATCTTTTCGATTTCCCCAGCAGTGTTTACTTAGAAAACGTAGAATGAATCCCAATGCCTCCCTGTTACACACGGCCAGTCGCCTCGATCTCTTGCACATCCAACTGAAAGTTGAGGCAGAGAGTGCAAGACAAGCTTTTTCATTCTTTTTTCCTTATTATTAATTTCTTTTTTGTGTAATGAAGTCTCCCCCGTGAGAACGGAGGGTCATGTACACACTATTACTGATGTAAGTGCAATCAGGATAAAATGCCAGAGTGCCGCAAATGATGATGGCTGAGAGAAAGCGTGTGTACTCTTGCATGTGATGTATGAGTGCAGGCATGCGTGACATTAGTATTAACCTGTATGTTTGATCGGGAGATTAACTACTAACACAACCTGCAATTATTTTATCTATCCGTCAATCTGTCTGTCTGTCAGTCTATCCAATTGTCTAACCATCTACATCTATCTATCTGTCGGTCTGTCTGTCTGTCTAACCATTCCAACTATCCATCCATCCATTTGCCTTTGTCTATCCATCCAACTATAAGACTATCTATCTTCCTGCCTGTTCATCAAACAATCCTAGATAGGGTTAGGGTTAGGGTTATCTTCCTTTGTCTATCCATCGGAGTATTTATCTGAATAGCTATCCAACTATCTATACACCGACATCACACTCAGAGATTTCTGAAAACGTAATATCCATCATGAAAGAACCAACAGGGTCCAGATGAGGGGCTCAGTCTGCTGCTCTTGCCGGAGTAAACACTGGTCGGTCGGTCGGGCAGGCAGAGAGGAGCGATGGGAGATCAATAGCTTAATGGAATTAGCCCCGGCTTTGAAAACACCTCTGCCAATCATATTTACCGAGGCTTGCTTTTCAGCGCCAGGCCTGCTCAATATTTAAAGGCAGAGCCTGTGAATCGCTATCAGTACCTTAACACGGCAGCTGCTGTCCGGGGTAGTTTACCTCTAAGGCTGAAAAATGCGAATCAAGGTCTTGTTAAAGTTGGGATGCGTCTACAGGAGGCTGATTTCTTTTCGCTTTTTAATACGGGCCAGGGTGCACTATTGCCCATGCACAGACGTACTTGAAAGACAATGTGATTTGCGGTGCCCATGTACACATATACTTGCACAAACACACTTATAGATTCCCAATGCACCCACATAACTTAATTCACAGTGTAGCTGCTCGGCTTGACATTTTAAGCCGTTCAACTAAATCTTCTCTGCGTGGCACATTCTCAAATCTATTTCTTGTCTGGTTAGTGGGCAAGAGTGGTTTACCTTCCAGCTTTCACCTGAACCTGACCTCCTCTCTAACTAAGTTAGTGGATCCAACTTACTTGCTCAATTTGGGTGTAGGGTCAAAGCCATCAAAGCCCCTGTAGATCAAGTGAGTCCAAATGCCCAGGCAGGCCAAACGCACAGCCTAAGAGTCATGTGGCTGGGCCCGATTACGGACACAGAACAGATGCCCACCTGCTCCCGCTGAACCTGGCCTACTGACGGGCACCCGGGGTCGCCCTGGGGCGCCTTAATACGCCCGCTCCATCTGTCACCTCCAGAAATGAAGGGCAGAGCGGCCAAGAGCACCAACATTCCTCCAGATCCCATGCCCATTCCATCCCATCCTGAGTCTGGCCAGTTTGGAGGACGGAGGCATTATTAAACTGCCGTTCTTCTGTAGTTACTCCGTTATCACCAACTGTACATGCAGTGGGGCTTTGTGTCCCGGCTGACAAACTTGACATTGAACGTGCTAATGTAACAAGGGAACGGGAGTGGAGAGGAAAAGTTGACAAAGCTTTCTTGTCTACTCCGATGCAGCTCAATCTTTCGATTAAACAAAGACAGCTCGTAAGGAAATGCTGTTTCCTGCAACTGCAAATACATAGTACAACAGAAAAGGCAGGATGAGAGAAGTCAGCAGGGTGTATGAGGTGCGCACAGAAAATAAATGAAAGCCATGTCTAGTTGACAGAGTTACATGGGCCACGTAAAGCATTCAGAGAATCTGTCACATCAAAAAAAAGAAAGATTAAATTACAAAAAAAAGGTAAATAAAAGTAAAAAAAAAAAAATATGATATACAAAATACGTACAAATATATACACACATTTAAATTACAAATAAATTGATTCTAAATAAATACAAAACATATATAAAAAGTAAATATTCATACAATATTTTATAAGTACATTTAATATTTACATTAAAAAGGTGCGTATTATGGGCATTTTGGTTTTGGGAGTTCCCAACAACAGGCTGACATGTATGCAAGGTCAAAAAAACACTTTCATTGTCTTAAAATATGCATTTGTTTTTACCTTACTTGCTCAACAACTTCCAAATGATTCACTCAACTATTAATTTTTCCAAACCCCTCCTTTCTGTGATGCTAATCTGCAGTGATTGGTCAATTGAGCTCATTTTCATTTCGTCCTGAGCCTGTAACGCCTGATAAAGCAGTGTTTGTGAGCGCAGTGCTGCTTTGTTTACAGCATTACTGGGGAAACAGCTATTTTTACCGCTCCAAAAAAAGCACCTAGTGGCAAAGAATGAATTAGCATTTTCATTCAGACCAACAAGTGGGCTTCAACACAAAACGGCTTGGGATTTGTTGTAAAAACAATTTGTTTCAATTATTCAGAGTCAACGTCTTTCTTTTGAGAGACAATAACTTTATACACGTTGCACTTTCAGATTTAAAACTTTGCAGGAAGTTTTCGTTCACTTAGAGCTATCTACGCATACAGCACATTTTATTTTCATGGCACTTAAGAAAATTCAATATATATATATATATATATATATATATATATATATATATATATATATATATATATATATATATATATATATATATACACACACATAAAAACACATGCACACATTTATATTAAAACAATTAAAATATTAGAGATGTTACAAAATGTTACACATACTGTACGATTTGCCGACCTCAATAAATAAATAACCTTCAGTTATATATAAATAGTACGTACAAATATAAACACTTACATTAAAACATTTAAAACTATTAAAGATTTTACAACTTGTTAGACAAAGTAGTTGCAGACATGGCCCTGGAAGGCCACAGTTCTCTCACTCTTTCTCATCTCTCTCTCATCTCTCACTCCTGGTCATAAATGATTATTATCAGTTCAAAGGCTCCCTTTATTCTAATTGCCTTGTAAATAAACTTGCTTGTCATTATTTCTCAAGCCAATTACATGCTGTCTAATAGCA